>NC_060173.1:90170104-90245104 GCF_021184085.1 Oncorhynchus gorbuscha
TTCAGCTCCACTGTTATAAACTAGCTAGCTGGGAAGGGCTCATTAGGACGAAGGACTGAACTGACTGAACCCAATCTGTTCAGCTCCCCTGTTATAAACTAGCTAGCTGGGAAGGGCTCAATAGGACGACAGACTGAACTGACTGAACCTAATCTGTTCAGCTCCACTGTTATAAACTAGCTAGCTGGGAAGGGCTCATTAGGACGACAGACAACTGACTGAACCCAATCTGTTCAGCTCCCCTGTTATAAACTAGCTAGCTGGGAAGGGCTCAATAGGACAACAGACTGAACTGACTGAACCTAATCTGTTCAGCTCCACTGTTATAAACTAGCTAGCTGGGAAGGGCTCATTAGGACGAAGGACTGAACTGACTGAACCCAATCTGTTCAGCTCCCCTGTTATAAACTAGCTAGCTGGGAAGGGCTCAATAGGACAACAGACTGAACTGACTGAACCTAATCTGTTCAGCTCCACTGTTATAAACTAGCTAGCTGGGAAGGGCTCATTAGGACGAAGGACTGAACTGACTGAACCCAATCTGTTCAGCTCCCCTGTTATAAACTAGCTAGCTGGGAAGGGCTCATTAGGACAACAGACTGAACTGACTGAACCTAATCTGTTCAGCACCACTGTTATAAACTAGCTAGCTGGGAAGGGCTCATTAGGACGACAGACTGAACTGACTGAACCCAATCTGTTCAGCTCCACTGTTATAAACTAGCTAGCTGGGAAGGGTTCATTAGGACGACAGACTGAACTGACTGAACCCAATATGTTTATCCCCACTCAACATGACATTCTGCTCGTCATCAATTTTGGGCACCAGGCCAGTTCCGTATAGCTTCTCACGTACATGTCACACTTGGGGAAAAGCGCAACTGGGCGTACGAGCTCCGTACAGGGCAGATCAACAGGCGTAACCAACGGACCGGGTGGGGGCTAGCAAATGTTTTTTTGGAAATTATACCCCCACCCAAAAGGGAACTTTGGAGAGGGCAATGGGGCATGTGTTCTGCACAGGTAGAGCCCTATCTCTGTCTGTCTGTCTGTCTGTCTGTCTGTCTGTCTGTCTGTCTGTCTGTCTGTCTGTCTGTCTGTCTGTCTGTCTGTCTGTCTGTCTGTCTGTCTGTCTGTCTGTCTGTCTGTCTGTCTGTCTGTCTGTCTGTCTGTCTGTCTGTCTGTCTGTCTGTCTGTCTGTCTGTCTGTCTGTGCTCACCTATTTGTATCTGTGTGTAGGACTCTCTTACGGTTCAAATCAAATGTTATTTGTCACATGCACCAAGTAGAGTGTATGAATAGTGTGTATGAGAAAGTACAGTATGTGTGATGGTCACTGTTGTTTAGGTGTCTCCTGAAGGTAAAAGAGATAAGTGTGTATAGGTGTGTGTATAGTATTGTGTGTATGCCCAAGGGTGCTTTCATGCATGCCTGTGTATGTGTCTGTAAACTATCACATATATTCAGCAGTATATGACTGCAAGTGGTCGATTTACATCCCCCTGCACCCCTCCCTCTGAAGGACCCTGGCTGATTAGAGTCTCTCAGCACACATAGTCATGACCCCACCATGACCCCATCAATCAGCCAAACTGTCTGATGGAAGCTTCTAAAGTCAGATGATGGGCAACCATAGGGACAGAGGTGTGCACGTGACTCCCTCCCTGACTGGAGAGTACTGTGTCTGCCAAGTCATCTGAGGTCACCAACCCAGCTAGTCCTCGACTGATGATGTCACTGATGCAGAGGCCTGCCTGTGGTGCCTAGAACCAATCCCACTGAGGCTCGCACCGAGAACACACTCTGCATGTATATATGAGCAAACACACAAATGCACATGCAGCTATACTCACACACGCACGTGTGCACACAAGCACACTCGGTCTGCATATGTGAGTGGCTAGGTATTGAGCCCACACGCTGTCAACACACACAGCACACACACCAAGGAGAATAATGTTCCTGGATCATCTAAATGCTGATGTAACCTACATGCCTCCAGCCAAGGAGCTAACCGCTCTCTTCAGGTGTCAGGCCAGGGGAATGGGAACATTGAGATGTGGGGGAGAGGAGATTGTGATGTGTGTTGTTGGGGGTAAAGTGCAGCCTTGGGGAAGATGTTTTAATTCATAGCCAGAGTCACCATATATTATTTCTACTCTGACCGAATTTGTTGTCAGCTCACGTCCACTCCTGCTCTTTTGTAGTTTAGTTGGCTTTGCGAGCAGGAATAGGAAAAGGAAGAAGTCAGCGAGCGAGAGAAAGAGAGAGACAGAACAGAGAGAGATGGAGAGGAAATGGTGGTGGAGCTCTGCCAGTACCCCTGCTGGCTGCCTTGCGGGTAAAGGGAGATGCGGGAATAGGGGGCGACGGGGGAGATTGCGGGGGTAAGAGAATCGTCTGTAGTGTTCTGAAGCTAAGCAAGGCACTCCGGCTGGGACAGACATAGCATCGGAGCGGAGCTGAGCTGGCCTCTCTCCAGCCACCACAGCCCCTGGCGAGATCTGGGAATTAGTTGCGTGTTTTTTCCGGTGGCAGTGACTCCCACTCTACCACTGGGACTGGATGAGAGGTGAATCCTGGTGTAGCATCCTAGTGTAGCTCGGTGGCAGCTAGCTAAGCCAGGCTACAACATGGGGACTTGACTGAGCTCCCAGTCCTTCGAAGATAGTGCTGTGGGGTTTACTGTGTTGGTTCCAGGGGCAGGCAAACATCTCCCTTTCATCAGAGCAGGCTTTTCCCTGACAGAGCAGATTAGCAAGGGAGAGGAGAATGCATTTAGAACAGACTGGCCCATCATCTCTACCCACACTAAGCACTCACTCACTATACTCTGTTTAAGTGGCTCATTGAATGTAATGCTATACTGCTGTTGTTGTTTTAACTTTAATTGAATCACGATGATAGAAATCTACCTCTTAATCGCTGCATTGGTAGAATCTACTGTAACAGTGATAAGGACAATAATTCAAATTACAGTATGCTCATGGAAAAAGTAAAGACCACTGAAAAAGGTTGTGGGAAGTCAAACAAGTCTAAACATGATCAGTTGCCTTCAGCATACATTGACAAAATACTGTATTTTGTAGTTGATTCCATGCTAGAAGCTAAAATACTGTTCCATTTCCTTCCATCTTTTCCTGATTCTTGCCTCACTGGTCATGTATTGTGGATGCACTCTATTTGTATTATCCAGGTGACCTCCCCAGAGAGCCACCAGGCTAGAGGTGGGGGGATAGGAGGGGGGCAGGTTGAGAGCTGGGCTGGGCTCCAGCTATCTCTGCTGGGGTATGGAGGCTCAGTCTCAGCCTGGGGCCCCTGGAGCTCCAGCCTTCTGCTGTTTACATTGGGGCTAACGCTACCGCTAGCAAGGGCCTGCTCCTTCCATCTGGACCTGGGAGTGGAGGTTGGAGTGGGAAGGGGGATGGGAATCAGACGTCAGACCACCGCCTCAGGAGGGCTGGCGTCCTGGGGAATATTGGAATATAATGTTGAGTAGTATGGTGTGGCATGTGTGGGCGGATGTTGGGTGGTGGGGTGTTTGTGTGTGCATGTGCGTGTGTGTGTGCACGCACGTGTGTGTGTGTGTGTGTGGTTGTTTGGGGGCTAAGGAGAGTGGGAATAGGCAGCCTTCATGTTTGTGGTCTTGGTGATGATCAAGAGATTGTTTGAATTTAAGACCTCTTCACACAAACAAAGGAAGCTCTGATCTAACTAATGGGAGATAATTGAGCTGATTAAATAACTTTTTTGATCAAGACCAGCTTTAATAATATGGTCTGAAAGCCAACTCTGACAGGAGTATTCCAACTATCACTGACATCATCTTCCTCATTGTTCTCCTCATCATCATAGCCATCATCATCATCACATATACGTACACATCATAGTACACCTTTGTTCTAACCTGTCTACTCTAGCTTCTGTGCTGGAGACTAGCTGAGACCGAGGGAGTGAGAGGATGCAAAGATTCAAGCAGTCATGATGAAACACTAAGGCAAGACCTTTGCTTGTATATAGATTGAGAGAGAGAGAGAGAGAGAGAGAGAGAGAGAGAGAGAGAGAGAGAGAGAGAGAGAGAGAGAGAGAGAGAGAGAGAGAGAGAGAGAGAGAGAGAGAGAGAGAGAGAGAGAGAGAGAGAGAGAGAGAGAATGGGCACATTTGGCTTTCAGTAGGCATTCAGTGCTGTGTTTCCACATGCTTTGCAAACATTGGTATATTGTGGATGTAGATATGTGAGGGAGTAGGCCTACTTCAAAGCAGTGTGTTTTCCAAGTCTCTCTATGTTCTGTGTAAGACAGTGAGCAAAGAGGCCATGATACTCCCTGACAGAAAAAAACATGAATCAATAAACACAAGGCATATCAGAACCAAACAGTACATACCCCAACACTATTAAAATAATTCAAATTGCTTTCATTCTAACGTTGATAGGACTGAAATCAATATTTCGAAAAACATGACATAGAAGAATTCCCATTTCAGATACAATACTGCATTGTTTGTTGTGGGATATTAGTTACAGTAACACAAAACAATTTTGGTAAAATACTGGTTGGAAGATTCCTAGAATTTGAAGGGAATAAGCAGCAAATCCAGGAAATTCAGGAATCCTCCAATCAGGTTACTGGAATGTTGCAAACCGTATGCATGATTGAGTCAGAGTGTGAATTAATTAATTGACCTAAAGAATCCATGTCATACCTATAGGGCAGAGAGATTCCCACATGGATATCTACAAATCCAAATCTCTCCCGGTATTGATATTCCGGATGTTTCCTGGGAATCAGAGGGGGATGTTGGGAAGAGCGATGGGCTTATTGTAATGGCTGGTGGAACACATGGAACGGAATCAAACATGTGATTTCCATATGTTTGATGAGTTTCATCCTGTTCCTTTTAATTCCATTCCAGCCATTACAATAACCCCATCCTTCTATAGTTCTTCCCACCAGACTCCTCTGCTGAGAAGCTTCCCCGAAATGGGAACATGCTAATGATATGGATTCTTGGAATTCTCGGAATGGGAACGTGGCCAGTATATCTCCTCTGAATGCCAGAATCAGATAAACCACATTATAACATGCAATAAAATACAATACTAGATAGTTAATTTCACTATTATAGGAGACAAAATATTATGCATCAGCTGTCACAGACACAGCCTAGTGGGGAAAAGGGGGAGGACAGAGGACAGAGCATTATAGAGAGAGAGAAAGAGAAAGAGAAAGTGAGAGCGAGATTTGCCATCCTCCGTGGGAGCTCAGTTAATGAGGAGTCGGCCAGTAAACCCCACTTCCATGTCGCTTCCTGATGGCAGGAGGCCAGAGGGTGTCGGCTCTCACCGACCAATCCCGAGAGAAACCCTGGCAAGCCTGGCCCCACCCCTCCAGCAATGTCAGTCAGATGAGAGGAACAGAGTGAGAGAGAGAGAGAGACAGAGAGAGAGAGTTGGGTCAGGTGAGTGGGAGACAAGGAGTGAGAGAGAAAGAGAGTGAGCAGAGAGATAATGAGCAGGAGAGAGAGGCAGTGAGAAATAGAGAGGAAAATACAGAGACAATGGGGGTGGCATGGCTGAGAGGGGGGAGATCAGGTGAGAAAGGAGGAGAAATAGCAGAGAGAGGGAGGGGGAAATGCTGAGAGATGGAGGCGAATAGCAGAGAAAGGTAGGGGAATAGATGAGAGAGGGAGGGAGGACATCTGAGAGAGAGAGAGGGAGAGAGAGAGAGAGAGATAGAGACTAACCACTTCTGGAAAAATTTGAAAACACTAAACAAACAACAACACAAGGTATTATCTATCCAAAATGGAGATGTATGAGTAAACCACTTCTCCAATCTTTTTGGCCCAATTACAAAGAACAAACTGCAAAAAATATATACATGATCAAATACAAATCTTAGAATCAACTATTAAAGACTACCTGAACCCACTGGATTCTCCAATTACAATAAATGAAGTACAGGACAAAATACAAATCCTCCAACCCAAAAAGGCCTGGGGTGTTGATTGTATCCTCAATAAAATCATAAAATATACAGACCACAAATTGGCTATACTTAAACTCTTTAACATCATCTTTAGCTTTGGCATCTTCCCCAATCCAAGAACTGATTACCCCAATCCACAGAAGTTTAGACAAATTTGACCCCAATCACCACCGTGGGATATGGGTCAACAGCAACCTTGGAAAAACATACAACATTATAAAATCCATGTACACAAACAACAAGTGTGTGGTTAAAATTGGCAAAAAACACACACATTTCTTTCCACAGGGCCGTGGGGTGAGACAGGGATGCAGCTTGAGCCCCACCCTCCTCGACATATATATATATACAGTATATATATACATGAATAGGTTAGGGCACATGAACAGTCTGCAGCACCTGGCCTCACCCTACCAGAATCTGAACTTAAATGTCTACTGTTTGCTAAGGAGGGCCTACAACAGATAGATTTTCTGCACATATTCTGTCAGACCTGGGCAACGACAGTGAATCTCAGTGAGACAAATAAATGGTGTTCAAAAAGGTTCCAGCAGCCAGGACCACAAATACAGACACCACAATCTATACACCGTTGCTCTAGTGTAACGGCGTTCGTCTGTCGAAGGAGAGGACTAAAATGAAGCGTGGTGGTTACTCATGTTCTTTAATGAAACTGAACGATACATGAAATAACTATAAATATATACAAAACAACAAACGGAACGTGAAAACCTATACAGCCTGTCTGGTGAACGACTAACACAGAGACAGGAACAATCACCCACAAAACACACAGTGAAACCTAGGCTACCTAAATATGGTTCCCAATCAGAGACAACGAGAATCACCTGACTCTGATTGAGAACCGCCTCAGACTGCCAACCCTATGCTAGACACCACCACTCAGCCGCAATCCCAATGCCTATAAAACCCCAATACGAAACACAACAAAATAAACCCATGTCACATCCTGGCCTGACCAAATAGATAAAGAAAACACAAAATACTAAGACCAAGGCGTGACAGAACCCCCCCCCCCTAAGGTGCGGACTCCCGGACACACCTCAAAACCATAGGGAGGGTCCGGGTGGGTATCTGTCCATGGTGGTGGCTCCGGCTCGGGACATGGACCCCACTCCATAAATGTCTTAGTTCCTCCCCTTCGCGTCCTGGGATAGTCGTGGAGAGGTCAGAGCACAGGGTAGGGCAGTGTGAGCAGAACCAGCGGTGCCGTTTGACTTAGCAAACGAGGATCGGATGTCGTCGACCTTCTTTTCAAAATGGTTGACGAAGTCATCTGCAGAGAGGGAGGAGGGGGGGGGAGGGGGAGGAGGATTCAGGAGGGAGGAGAAGGTGGCAAAGAGCTTCCTAGGGTTAGAGGCTTGGAATTTAGAGTGGTAGAAAATGGCTTTAGCAGCAGAGACAGAGGAGGAAAATGTAGAGAGGAGGGAGTGAAAGGATGCCAGGTCCGCAGGGAGGCGAGTTTTCCTCCATTTCCGCTCGGCTGCCCGGAGCCCTGTTCTGTGAGCTCGCAATGAGTCGTCGAGCCACGGGGCGGGAGGGGAGGACCGGGCCGGCCTGGAGGATAGGGGACATAGAGAGTCAAAGGATGCAGAAAGGGAGGAGAGGAGGGTTGAGGAGGCAGAATCCGGAGATAGGTTGGAGAAGGTTTGAGCAGAGGGAAGAGATGATAGGATGGAAGAGGAGAGAGTAGGGTGGGAGAGAGAGCGAAGTTTGGGACGGCGCGATACCATCCGAGTAGGGGCAGTGTGGGAGGTGTTGGATGAGAGCGAGAGGGAAAAGGATACAAGGTAGTGGTCGGAGACTTGGAGGGGAGTTGCAATGAGGTTAGTGGAAGAACAGCATCTAGTAAAGATGAGGTCGAGCGTATTGCCTGCCTTGTGAGTAGGGGGGGAAGGTGAGAGGGTGAGGTCAAAAGAGGAGAGGAGTGGAAAGAAGGAGGCAGAGAGGAATGAGTCAAAGGTAGACGTGGGGAGGTTAAAGTCGCCCAGCACTGTGAGAGGTGAGCCGTCCTCAGGAAAGGAGCTTATCAAGGCATCAAGCTCATTGATGAACTCTCCGAGGGAACCTGGAGGGCGATAAATGATAAGGATGTTAAGCTTGAAAGGGCTGGTAACTGTGACAGCATGGAATTCAAAGGAGGCGATAGACAGATGGGTAAGGGGAGAAAGAGAGAATGACCACTTGGGAGAGATGAGGATCCCGGTGCCACCACCCCGCTGACCAGAAGCTCTCGGGGTGTGCGAGAACACGTGGGCGGACGAAGAGAGAGCAGTAGGAGTAGCAGTGTTGTCTGTGGTGATCCATGTTTCCGTCAGTGCCAAGAAGTCGAGGGACTGGAGAGAGGCATAGGCTGAGATGAACTCTGCCTTGTTGGCCGCAGATCGGCAGTTCCAGAGGCTACCGGAGACCTGGAACTCCACGTGGGTCGTGCGCGCTGGGACCACCAGATTAGGGTGGCCGCGGCCACGCGGTGTGGAGCGTTTGTATGGTCTATGCAGAGAGGAGAGAAAAGGGATAGACAGACACATAGTTGACAGGCTACGGAAGAGGCTACGCTAATGCAAAGGAGATTGGAATGACAAGTGGACTACACGTCTCGAATGTTCAGGAAGTTAAGCTTACGTAGCAAGAATCTTATTGACTAAAATGATTAAAATGATACAGTACTGCTGAAGTAGGCTAGCTGGCAGTGGCTGCGTTGTTGACACTACACTAATCAAGTCGTTCCGTTGAGTGTAATAGTTTCTGCAGTGCTGCTATTCGGGGGCTAGCTGGCTAGCTAGCAGTGTTGTTTACGTTACGTTGCATTAAAAGAACGACAATAGCTGGCTAGCTAACCTAGAAAATCGCTCTAGACTACACAATTATCTTTGATACAAAGACGGCTATGTAGCTAGCTACGATCAAACAAATCAAATCGTTGTACTGTAATGAAATGAAATGAAAATGTGATACTACCTGTGAATGCGACCGGGTTGTTGAGTCTATTCGGTAGACGTTGGCTAGCTGTTGGCTAGCTGTTGGCTAGGTGTTGGCTAGCTTAGCAGAGTCTCCTACGTTAAGGACGACAAATAGAACGACAAATAGCTGGCTAGCTAACCTCGGTAAATTAAGATAATCACTCTAAGACTACACACTCTAAACTACACAATTATCTTGGATACGAAGACAGCAAAGACAGCTATGTAGCTAGCTAACACTACACTAATCAAGTCGTTCAGTTGAGTGTAATAGTTACTACAGTGCTGCTAATCGGTGGGCGTTTGCTAGCTGGCTAGCTGGCTAGCTGCTGGGCAAATAGCAGTGTAGACTACGTTAGGACGACGAAATACGATAATTATGCAATTTTCTTTGATACAAAGACGGCTATGTGGCTAGCTAAGAAGAAATTGCTAAGATTAGACAAATCAAACCGTTGTACTATAATGAAATGTGAGCTGGCTAGCTAACATTGCTAGCTGGCTAGCTGCTGGGCAAATAGCAGTGAAGAGTACGTTAGGACGACGAAATACGATAATTATGCAATTATCTTTGATACAAAGACGGCTATGTAGCTAGCTAAGAAGAAATTGCTAAGATTAGACAAATCAAACCGTTGTACTATAATGAAATGTAATGAAAAAGTTATACTACATGCGGAGCGAAGTGCCGATGAGACCGCTCGCTCCAACGTCCAATGACTGGCAGCTCTATGGCAGCTCTATGCAGACTGACAGCTCTGGCTGCTCCATGCAACCTGGCAGTTCTGGCTGCTCCATGCAGACTGACAGCTCTGGCTGCTCCATTCAGACTGGCAGCTCAGGCTGCGCTGAACAGGCAGGAGACTCCGGCAGCGCTGGAGAGAAGGAAGGCTCTGGCTGCGCTAAACAGGCGGGAGACTCCGGCAGCGCAGGAGAGGAGAAAGGCTCCGACAGTGCTGAACAGGCGGGAGACTCTGGCAGCGCTGGAGAGGCGAGGCGCACTGTAGGCCTGATGCGTGGTGCTGGCACAGGTGGAACTGGATAGAGAACGCGCACAGGAAGCCTGGTGCGGGGAGCTGCCACCGGAGGACTGGTGTGTGGAGGCTCTGGATAGACCGGACCGTGCAGGCGCACTGGAGCTCTTGAGCACCGAGCCTGCCCAACCTTACCTGGCTCGATGCCCACTCTAGCCCGGCCAATACGAAGAGCTGGTATGTACCGCACCGGGCTATGCACCCGCACTGGAGACACCGTGCGCTCCATAGCATAACACGGTGCCTGCCCGGTCTCTCTAGCCCCCCGGTAAGCACAGGGAGTTTACGCAGGTCTCCTACCTGGCATAGCCATACTCCCTGTGAGCCCCCCCCCTCCCCAATACATTTTTGGGGCTGACTCTCAGGCTTCCATCCACGTCGTCGTGCTGCCTTTTCATACCAGCGCCTCTCCGCTTTATTCGAATCCAGTTCTTCTTTGGGGCGTCGATATTCACCAGGCTGTGCCCAGGGTCCTTTTCCGTCCAATATCTCCTCCAAAGTCCAGAAGTCCTTTGATCGCTGCTCCTCATGATTAACAGGGGGAGTTGGCTCAGGTCTGAATCCTGACTCTGCCACACTCTCCCTGAGCCCCCTCCCAATATATTTTGGGGGCTGACTTTCGGCTTTCTTTCTGCGCCGCCGTGTTTTTCTCTTCGACTCCATTCTCCTATAGCCCTCTTCGCACTGCTCCAGCGAATCGCAGGCGGACTCCGGCACTCTGTCTGGGTCGACCGCCCACCTGTCTATTTCCTCCCAAGTCGTATACTCTATACTCCTGCTGTCCATAACGTCCTCGCATGTCCATTCCTCCTTTCGCTGCTCCTGCTGTCGCTGCCTGTTACCACGCTGCTTGGTCCGGGTGTGGTGGGTGATTCTGTAATGGCGTTCGTCTGTCAAAGGAGAGGACCAAAATGCAGCGTGGTGGTTACTCATGTTCTTTAATGAAACTGAACGATACATGAAATAACTATAAATATATACAAAACAACAAACGGAACGTGAAAACCTATACAGCCTGTCTGGTGAACAACTAACACAGAGACAGGAACAATCACCCACAAAACACAGAGTGAAACCTAGGCTACCTAAATATGGTTCCCAATCAGAGACAACGAGAATCACCTGACTGATTGAGAACCGCCTCAGGCAGCCAAGCCTATGCTAGACACCCCTACTCAGCCGCAATCGCAATGCCTATAAAACCCCAATACGAAACACAACAAAATAAACCCATGTCACACCCTGGTCTGACCAAATAGATAAAGAAAACACAAAATACTAAGACCAAGGCGTGACACCTAGAGCAGGTATTTACAGGGGTACGTGCAAATGCCGTAGTAGCCTCATTTCACCGCCAAAAATAAACCCAAACAAAAACTAAAAGATAATTACTTGACACATTGGAAAGAACTAACAAAATAACTGAGCAAACTAGAATGCTATCTGTTTCCAAACAGAGAGTACACACTGGCAGAATACCTGACCACTGTGACTGACCCAAAATTAAGGAAAGCTTTGACTATGTACAGCCTCAGTGAGCATAGCCTTGCTATTGAGAAAGGCTGCCATAGGCAGACCTGGCTCTCAAGAGAAGACAGGCTATGTCTACACTGCCCACAAAATGAAGTGGAAACTGAACTGCACTTCCTAACCTCTTTCCAAATGTATGACCATATTAGAGACACACATTTCCCTTAGATTACACAGACCAACAAAAAATTTGAAAACAACTCAAATTTTGATAAACTCCCATATCTATTGGGTGAAATACCACAGTGTGCCATCACAGCAGCAATATTTGTGACCAAGAAAAGGGCAACCAGTGAAGAACGAACACCTTTGTAAATACAACCCATAGTTATGTTTATTTATTTTCCCTTTTGTACCTTAACTAAGCCCTTTGAATGGAATTGAGAGAGAGAGAGAGAGAGAGAGAGAGAGAGAGAGAGAGAGAGAGAGAGCAGCTGAATAGGGAGAGACAGACTGAGAGGATAGGTTGGGGCCCTAAGCTAGCCATTTCCATACTGACACACAGTGACAGAGGTGTGAAGGTTGTGGACGAACACAATTTTGCAAATGGTAATATACGCAGAGGAGTGATGTCATCCCATCCCCTCTCCCCTCCTGCACCTCCTCCCGCAGGTCAGGTGGAGGGTACAGACAGGGACACACAGCTCTGTGGGAGGTAGTCTACAGTAAGTGAGGCTGAGTGGAGTGTAGTGGGTAAGAGGCCATCGCAGATACATGCTGCTCTTGGCCATACCAAATAAGAGCTAAGCACCAGAAAAGCACTCTAGAGAATTTAGCCAGGAATTTAGCTGGTTCTAGCTAATAGGGGCAACAGCATACCTGAGATTGTGACGCAAAGACAGTGTGGCTATGAAAATAGAGAAAGCCGAGGCCACAGAGACCTTCAGTGACTGAAACATTATTCTTATGCTGTTGCCCTACAAATGTGACCTACAAATGGGAAGCTTTTGTTTGACTCACATTGTGTGGACACGTGGCTGTTGATATTGCATAATAATGAAGTTGTGTCACTCGCGTCCTGTGTATGGGCAGGGGGCTAATGCCAGAACACGGAGTGGTATAGAAGGAGAGATATATCCCTATTATTCAGATGCACATAGACAGTGTGAAAAACCTTTCATTTAACATCTGTCATCTTTTTAGCATCTGTCACTTCAACAGGCTCTGTGGCCTGATGAAGTGACCGTATTACTGTGACACTGGCAGTCATGACCGCAGTACAATTCCACGTGACTGTTTAGTAATAATCTCCTATTATGCACTCTGGACATGCTCTGGTAGTACCCAACTTGCTAATGATCAACAGGTCACTAATGGCCTGGTGATCAGGACACTATTGTCCCTCTAACCACTCTGACATGAATGCAAAATGAAAGAAAAAATCACAACACTTATCATCAGAACAGAATGATGCTTTTAAATCTCACCTCACTATGACGATCAATTTGAAGAAATAAGTTCAACAGCAGGCTACAACAGTGTAAAACATGGATGTTTTGGATGTTGTCTCAAAGCGTAACACAACAAAATTGACAGCACTTTCTAAGGGGATGATTCATTCCAAACACCCATACGTATATTAGAGCTTATGCCTAAGCTTAGGAGGCCAAACCCCCCCAAAAAACCTGAATCAAAATGATGATTGTGCAGTTATACAATACATAGCCTTCTGCATATTATGCATGACAGATTTTTTTTTAAACAAAACAGATTTTAGATTTCTTTGGTAGATCATTTGTATAGCCTATAATGCAAAATTAAACTCATTTTAGTTATCGCCTTTGAGTGTGTACTGTATTATTATGCATAATCGATGGACTGGTTACCTTGTGCGATGTTCCAAAATTTCAATCCATGAGTCTGGGAGAGAACGTATAGCCCTAGGCAACGCAGTTGGTTAATTGATTGTGAAAGGTGATTTTGAATAGTCTAGTAATAGGGAAATGTTATATTTTCATAATTAATTGGGTGACACATTACCTTTAGCTATACAGAATATCTCACCACCATATGTTTCCATCTCCTCCTCTCTCTCCATTATTCCTTTCTGGAACAGACAGAGGGGCTGTCGACATTTTAATGAAATAGGTTTTGTTGCAAAAGCATGTTACTGTTGATGTTCCCAAACAGATTTCACTTGGTTTCCCAAATGAAGCACTGGGTAGCTGCAGGAACAGGGCTGGAGAGCCCATGGCATACACAGTTTGGGAGCAATATCACGCATTGAGAGCATGCTCCTCAAACAGGGGTTGATGCGTAGAGTGAAAGGGAGAGGTTCTATAAAGCTATATGGAATTGTTTAAAGAAGACAATACCAGGGACCATTTTCCTATTTAATTTTAAGACCACTTGAAGTATGAAAAAAAATATACACACTACCATTCAAAAGTTTGGGGTCACTTATAAATGTCCTTGTTTTTGAAAGAAAATCACATTTTTGGTCCATTAAAATAACATAAAATTGATCAGAACATTGTTAATGTTGTAAATGATTATTGTAGCTGGAAACGGCTGATTTTTATTGGAATATCTGCATATGCGTACAGAGCCCCATTATCAGCAACCATCCATCCTGTGTTCCAATGGCATGTTGTGTTAGCTAATCCAAATATATAATTTTAAAAGGCTAATTGAACAAAAGAAAGCCTTTTTGCAATTATGTTAGCACAGCTGAAACTGTTGTGCTGGTTAAATAAAACTGACCTTCTTTAGACTAGTTGAGTATCTGGAGCATCAGCATTTGTGGGTTCGATTACAGGCTCAAAATGTCCAGAAACAAAGAACCTTCTTCTGAAAATCATTAGTATATTCTTGTTCTGAGAAATGAAGGCTATTGCGAGAAATTGCAAAGAAATTGAAGATCTGTTACAACGCTGTGTACTACTCCCATCACAGAACAGCGCAAACTGTCTCTAACCAGAATAGAAAGAGGAGTGGGAAGCACCGGTGCACAACTGAGCAAGAGGACAAGTACATTAGAGTGTCTAGTTTGAGAAACAGATGCCTCACAAGTGCTTAACTGGAAGCTTCATTAAATAGTACCCGCAAAACACCAGCATTGACGTCAACACTGAAGAGGCCACTCCGGGATGCTGGCCTTCTAGGCAGAGTTCCTCTGTCCAGTGTCTGTGTTCTTTTGCCCATCTTAATCTTTTATTTTTATTAGCCATTCTGAAATATCGCTTTATTTTTGCAACTCTGCCTAGAAGGCCAGTATCCCGGAGTCGCCTCTTCACCGTTGAACGGTAGTGTACATATTTGATGAAAAAATATTGTTGTTGCCTTATTGCTATTAGCCCATACAAACACAATGAATAATACATTCGTTACATGGAACAACAGATAGGCCCCCAAAAAATCTAAAGGAAGTTTGTTCTGAAGTGTCTGAAAGATATAAGAAATATATTTTTTGGGCATTAAACAGTCTCCATATACAGTGCCTTGCAAAAGTATTCATCCCCCTTGGCGTTTTTCCTGTTTAGCTGCATTTCAACCTGTAATTTAAATATATTTTTATTTGGATTTCATGTAATGGACATACACAAAATAGTCCAAATTGGTGAAGTGTAATGGGAAAAAAAAATAGTTTAAAAAATGTTTACAAAGATTACAAACGGAAAAGTGGTGCGTGCATATGTATTCACCCCCTTTCCTACAAAGCCCCTAAATAAGATCTGGTGCAACCAATTACCTTCAGAAGTCACATAATTAGTTAAATAAAGTCCACCTGTGTGCAATCTAAGTGTCACATGATCTGTCACATGATCTCAGTATATATACATCTGTTCTGAAAGGCCCCATAGTCTTCAACACCACCAAGCAAGCGGCACCATGAAGACCAAGGAGCTCTCCAAACAGATCAGGGACAAAGTTGTGGAGAAGTACAGATCAGGGTTGGGTTATAAAAAAATATCTGAAACTGTGAACATCCCACTGAGCACCATTAAATCCATTATTAAAAAAGGAAAGAATACGGCACCAAACCTGCCAAGAGAGGGCCACCCATCAAAACTCACGGACCAGGCAAGGAGGGAATTAATCCGAGAGGCAACAAAGAGACCAAAGATAACCCTGAACGAGCTGCAAAGCTCTACAGTAGAGATTGGAGTATCTGTCCATAGGACCACTTTAAGCCGTACACTCCACAGAGCTGGGATTTACGGAAGAAAAAAAACATTGCTTACAGAACACAATAAGGAAACACATTTGATGTTTGCCAAAAGGCATGTGGGAGACTTCCCCAAAATATGGAAGAAGATACTCTGGTCAGATGAGACTAAAATTGAGCTTTTTGGCCATCAAGGAAAGCGCTATCTCTAGTGCAAAATCCAACACTTTTCAGCACCCCAAGAACACCATCCCCACAGTGAAGCATGGTAGTGGCAGCAGCTCTGGGGATATTTTTCATCGGCAGGGACTGGGAAACCGGTCAGAATTGAAGGAATCATGAATGGCACTAAGTACAGGGAAATTCTTGAGGGAAACCTGTTTCAGTCTTCCAGAGATTTGAGACTGGGATGGAGGTTCACCTTCCAGCAGGACAATGACCCTAAGCATACTGCTAAAGCAACACTTGAGTGTTTTAATGTGAAACATTTAAATGTCTTGGGAGTGGCCTAGTCAAACCCCAGAACTCAATCAATTGAGAATGCGTGGTATGACTTAAATATTTCTGTACACCAGCAGAACCCATCCAACTTGAAGGAGCTGGAGTAGTTTTGCCTTGAAGAATGTGAAAAATGTCCATTGGCTTGATGTGTCAAGCTTATAGAGACATACCCCAAGAGACTTGCAGCTGTAATTGCTGCAAAAGGTGGCTCTACAAAGTATTGACTTTGGGGGGAGGGGGGGGTAGTTATGCACACTCAAGTTTTCAGTTTTCTTGTCTTATTTCTTGTTTGTTTCACAACAACAAAAGTTTGAAAAAAAAGTTTGAAAACTTTTGCAAGCCACCATATACTTCCATTCATTTTTTCAAATGGTACAGGTGGACCTTCATACGAGTCTTGTGAGGTCTGTCCTACAGCAAAACAACTGACAGGTATGTATTCGGGAGTGTCTCATCTTTCCATATAGAGTTATAATAGTTTGTAGGTCAAACTGTTCCGACGCTACAAGCGATTTTGTGAGAAGACCAAGTTTCGGGATATCTCATGGTTTGACAAACACTGCTCTACCTCTGTCAACTTTCACCTTTAAAGAAAGAGATATCTCTAGCTTAAACTGACAGAGTTCTATGGGGATTTCTTTCTAATTCAATTTCTACGGGCGAGTGAACATCGACTCTAGGGGGTTAAGCATATGCTCAGCTGTAAAACCGAAGTAGCCAACATGTCATCATTGAAAAATGGAAGAGCAGAGAAGCTCAGCCTGCATACAGATCAATCAATCTGTCATGTTTTGTCTTATATTGTCTTGTCATTTTGCTTTTCCTTCTGTTCGTTTTCCCCCTGCTGGTCTTTTTAGGTTCGTTCCCCTTTTTCTCTCTCCCTTCCTCTCTCTCTTCTCTCTATCATTCCGTTCCTGCTCCCAGCTGTTCCTATTCCCCTAATCAATCATTTAGTCTTCCCACACCTGTTCCCTATCTTTTCCCCTGATTAGAGTCCCTATTTCTCCCCTTGTTTTCCGTTTCTGTCCTGTCGGATCCTTGTATACTGTTCACCGTGCTGTGTCTTTGTATCGCCCTGTCGTGTCGTGTTTCCCTCAGATGCTGCGTGGTGAGCAGGTGTCTGAGTCTGCTACGGTCAAGTGCCTTCCCGAGGCAACCTGCAGTTCATTATCGAGTCTCCAGTCAGTTCTCGTGATTACGAGTGAAATTGTTTATTATGCTTTATTTACCGCTCCGATTTGTCTAGGAGTATTGCTATTTCCTTAAACTGGATTAAAGACTCTGTTTTCGCCAAGTCGCTTTTGGGTCCTCATTCACCTGCATAACAGAAGGATCCGACCAAAGAATGGACCCAGCGACTACAGACGCTCGTAACACTGCCGTCGAGATCCAAGGAGCCATGCTCGGCAGACACGAGCAGGAATTGTCTGCTGCTCGTCATGCCATGGAGAACCTGGCCGCTCAGGTTTCCGATCTCTCTGGACAGTTCCAGAGTCTTCGTCTCGTGCCACCTGTTACTTCCTGGTCTGCCGAGCCTCCGGAACCTAGGGTTAATAACCCACCTTGCTACTCCGGGCAGCCCAAGGAGTGCCGCTCCTTTCTTACCCAGTGTGATATTGTGTTCTCTCTCCAACCCAACACATACTCTAGAGAGAGAGCTCGGGTTGCTTACGTCATTTCACTCCTTACTGGCTCGAGAGTGGGGCACAGCTATCTGGGAGGCAAGGGCTGATTGTTCAAACAATTACCAGAACTTTAAAGAGGAGATGATTCGGGTTTTTGACCGTTCAGTTTTTGGTAGGGAGGCTTCTAGGGCCCTGGCTTCCCTATGCCAAGGTGATCGATCCATAACGGATTACTCTATAGAGTTTCGCACTCTTGCTGCCTCTAGTGACTGGAACGAGCCGGCGCTGCTCGCTCGTTTTCTGGAGGGACTCCACGCAGTGGTCAAAGATGAGATTCTCTCCCGGGAGGTTCCTTCCAGTGTGGACTCTTTGATTGCTCTCGCCATCCGCATAGAACGACGGGTAGATCTTCGTCACCAAGCTCGTGGAAGAGAGCTCGCGTCAACGGTGTTTCCCTGCTCCGCATCGCAACCATCTCCCTCCTCTGGCTCAGAGACTGAGCCCATGCAGCTGGGAGGTATTCGCATCTCGACTAAGGAGAGGGAACGGAGGATCACCAACCGCCTGTGCCTCTATTGTGGATTTGATGGACATTTTGTCAATTCATGTCCAGTAAAAGCCAGAGCTCATCAGTAAGCGGAGGGCTACTGGTGAGCGCTACTACTCAGGTCTCTCCATCTAGATCCTGTACTACTATGTCGGTCCATCTACGCTGGACCGGTTCGGGTGCTACATGCAGTGCCTTGATAGACTCTGGGGCTGAGGGTTGTTTCATGGACGAAGCATGGGCTCGGAAACATGACATTCCTTTCAGACAGTTAGACAAGCCTACGCCCATGTTCGCCTTAGATGGCAGTCATCTTCCCAGTATCAGATTTGAGACACTACCTTTAACCCTCACAGTATCTGGTAACCACAGTGAGACTATTTCTTTTTTGATTTTTCGTTCACCTTTTACACCTGTTGTTTTGGGTCATCCCTGGCTAGTATGTCATAATCCTTCTATTAATTGGTCTAGTAATTCTATCCTATCCTGGAACGTTTCTTGTCATGTGAAGTGTTTAATGTCTGCCATCCCTCCCATTTCTTCTGTCCCCACTTCTCAGGAGGAACCTGGCGATTTGACAGGAGTGCCGGAGGAATATCATGATCTGCGCACGGTCTTCAGTCGGTCCCGAGCCAACTCCCTTCCTCCTCACCGGTCGTATGATTGTAGTATTGATCTCCTTCCGGGGACCACTCCTCCTCGGGGTAGACTATACTCTCTGTCGGCTCCCGAACGTAAGGCTCTCGAAGGATTATTTGTCTGTGTCTCTTGACGCCGGTACCATAGTGCCTTCTTCCTCTCCGGCTGGGGCGGGGTTTTCTTTTGTTAAGAAAAAGGACGGTACTCTGCGCCCCTGCGTGGATTATCGAGGGCTGAATGACATAACGGTTAAGAATCGTTATCCGCTTCCCCTTATGTCATCAGCCTTCGAGATTCTGCAGGGAGGCAGGTGCTTTACTAAGTTGGACCTTCGTAACGCTTACCATCTCGTGCGCATCAGAGAGGGGGACGAGTGGAAAACGGCGTTTAACACTCCGTTAGGGCATTTTGAGTACCGGGTTCTGCCGTTTGGTCTCGCCAATGCGCCAGCTGTTTTTCAGGCATTAGTTAATGATGTTCTGAGAGACATGCTGAACATCTTTGTTTTTGTCTACCTTGACGATATCCTGATTTTTTCACCGTCACTCGAGATTCATGTTCAGCACTTTCGACGTGTTCTCCAGCGCCTTTTAGAGAATTGTCTCTACGTGAAGGCTGAGAAGTGCTCTTTTCATGTCTCCTCCGTTACTTTTCTCGGTTCCGTTATTTCCACTGAAGGCATTCAGATGGATTCCGCTAAGGTCCAAGCTGTCAGTGAGTGGCCCGTTCCAAGGTCACGTGTCGAGTTGCAGCGCTTTCTAGGTTTCGCTAATTTCTATCGGCGTTTCATTCGTAATTTCGGTCAAGTTGCTGCCCCTCTCACAGCTCTTACTTCTGTCAAGACATGTTTTAAGTGGTCTGGTTCCGCCCAGGGAGCTTTTGATCTTCTAAAAGAACGTTTTACGTCCGCTCCTATCCTCGTTACTCCTGACGTCACTAGACAATTCATTGTCGAGGTTGACGCTTCAGAGGTAGGCGTGGGAGCCATTCTATCCCAGCGCTTCCAGTCTGACGATAAGGTTCATCCTTGCGCTTATTTTTCTCATCGCCTGTCGCCATCTGAACGCAACTATGATGTGGGTAACCGCGAACTGCTCGCCATCCGCTTAGCCCTAGGCGAATGGCGACAGTGGTTGGAGGGGGCAACCGTTCCTTTTGTCGTTTGGACAGACCATAAGAACCTTGAGTACATCCGTTCTGCCAAACGACTTAATGCTCGTCAAGCTCGTTGGGCGTTATTTTTCGCTCGTTTCGAGTTTGTGATTTCTTACCGTCCGGGTAGCAAGAACACCAAGCCTGATGCCTTATCCCGTCTTTTTAGTTCTTCTGTGGCTTCTACTGATCCCGAGGGGATTCTTCCTTATGGGCGTGTTGTCGGGTTGACAGTCTGGGGAATTGAAAGACAGGTTAAGCAAGCACTCACGCACACTGCGTCGCCGCGCGCTTGTCCTAGTAACCTTCTTTTCGTTCCTGTTTCCACGCGTCTGGCTGTTCTTCAGTGGGCTCACTCTGCCAAGTTAGCTGGTCATCCCGGTGTTCGAGGCACTCTTGCTTCTATTCGCCAGCGCTTTTGGTGGCCGACTCAGGAGCGTGACACGCGCCGTTTCGTGGCTGCTTGTTCGGACTGCGCACAGACTAAGTCAGGTAACTCTCCTCCTGCCGGTCGTCTCAGACCGCTCCCCATTCCTTCTCGACCATGGTCTCACATCGCCCTAGACTTCATTACCGGTCTGCCTTTGTCTGCGGGGAAGACTGTGATTCTTACGGTTGTCCATAGGTTCTCTAAGGCGGCACATTTCATTCCTCTCGCTAAACTTCCTTCCGCTAAGGAGACGGCACAAATCATCATCGAGAATGTGTTCAGAATTCATGGCCTCCCGTTAGACGCCGTTTCAGACAGAGGTCCGCAATTCACGTCACAGTTTTGGAGGGAGTTCTGTCGTTTGATTGGTGCGTCCGTCAGTCTCTCTTCCGGGTTTCATCCCCAGTCTAACGGTCAAGCAGAGAGGGCCAATCAGACGATTGGTCGCATACTACGCAGCCTTTCTTTCAGAAACCCTGCGTCTTGGGCAGAACAGCTCCCCTGGGCAGAATACGCTCACAACTCGCTTCCTTCGTCTGCTACCGGGTTATCTCCGTTTCAGAGTAGTCTGGGTTACCAGCCTCCTCTGTTCTCATCCCAGCTTGCCGAGTCCAGCGTTCCCTCCGCTCAAGCGTTTGTCCAACGTTGTGAGCGCACCTGGAGGAGGGTGAGGTCTGCACTTTGCCGTTACAGGGCACAGACTGTGAGAGCCGCCAATAAACGTAGGATTAAGAGTCCAAGGTATTGTTGCGGCCAGAGAGTGTGGCGTTCCACTCGCAACCTTCCTCTTACGACAGCTTCTCGTAAGTTGACTCCGCGGTTCATTGGTCCGTTCCGTGTTTCCCAGGTCGTCAATCCTGTCGCTGTGCGACTGCTTCTTCCGCGACATCTTCGTCGCGTCCATCCTGTCTTCCATGTCTCCTGTGTCAAGCCCTTTCTTCGCACCCCGTTCGTCTTCCCTCCCCCCCCCTCCCGTCCTTGTCGAGAGCGCACCTATTTACAAGGTACGTAGGATCATGGACATGCGTTCTCGGGGACGGGGTCACCAATACTTAGTGGATTGGGAGGGTTACGGTCCTGAGGAGAGGAGTTGGGTTCCGTCTCGGGACGTGCTGGACCGTTCACTGATTGATGATTTCCTCCGTTGCCGCCAGGATTCCTCCTCGAGTGCGCCAGGAGGCGCTCGGTGAGTGGGGGGTACTGTCATGTTTTGTCTTATATTGTCTTGTCATTTTGCTTTTCCTTCTGTTCGTTTTCCCCTGCTGGTCTTTTTAGGTTCGTTCCCCTTTTTCTCTCTCCTTCCTCTCTCTCTTCTCTCTATCGTTCCGTTCCTGCTCCCAGCTGTTCCTATTCCCCTAATCAATCATTTAGTCTTCCCACACCTGTTCCCTATCTTTTCCCCTGATTAGAGTCCCTATTTCTCCCCTTGTTTTCCGTTTCTGTCCTGTCGGATCCTTGTATACTGTTCACCGTGCTGTGTCTTTGTATCGCCCTGTCGTGTCGTGTTTCCCTCAGATGCTGCGTGGTGAGCAGGTGTCTGAGTCTGCTACGGTCAAGTGCCTTCCCGAGGCAACCTGCAGTTCATTATCGAGTCTCCAGTCAGTTCTCGTGATTACGAGTGAAATTGTTTCTTATGCTTTATTTACCGCTCCGATTTGTCTAGGAGTATTGCTATTTCCTTAAACTGGATTAAAGACTTCGCCAAGTCGCTTTTGGGTCCTCATTCACCTGCATAACACAATCAAATGTATTAATAAAGACATTTTTACATCAGCAGATGTCACAAAGTGCTGTACAGAAACCCAGCTTAAAACCCCAAACAGCAAGCAATGCAGATGTAGAAGCACCGTGGCTAGGAAAAACTCCCTAGAAAAGCAGGATCCTAGGAAGAAACCTAGGACTTGTAGCCAGTCCTCTTCTGGCTGTGCCGGGTGGAGATTATAAAGCCAGATTGTTCATCAAGTTGTTCAAACACGACCAGGTGGACTAGGGACAGCCAGGAGTCATCAGGCCAGTTAGTCCTGAGGCATGATCCTAGGGCTCATGTCCTCTGGAATGGGAGGGGAGAGAGAGAGGGAGAGATAATTAGAGAGAGAATACTTCATCTCACACAGGACACCAAATAAAATAGGAGAATTACACCAAATACAACAGACTGACCCTTAGCACCCCGGCACATAGACTATTGCAGCATAGATACTGGAGAGAGACAGGGGTGGGTTGGGGGACACTGTGGCCCTGTCCAACGATAATCCCGGACAGAGCCAACCGGGCAGGTTATAACCCCACCCACTTTTCAAAGCACAGCCCCCACACCATTATAGGGATATCAACAGACCACCAACTTACTACCCTGAGACAAGGCTGAGTATGGCCCACGAAGATCTCCTCCACAGCACGAGCCTGAAGGGGCACAAAACCAGACAGGAAGATTACGTCTGTGACTCAACCCACTCAAGTGACCCACCCCTCTAGGGACAGCATGGAAGAGCACTAGCAAGCCAGTGAGTCAGCCCCCGTAATAGGGTCAGAAGCAGAGAATCCCAGTGGAGAGAGGGGAGCCAGCCAGGCAGAGGCAGCAAGGGCGGTTTGTTGCTCCAGTGCCTAGCTGTTCACCTACACACCCCTATACTCAATCATAGGACCTACTGAAGAGATGAGTCTTCAGTAATAAATTAAAGGTCGAGACCGAGTCTGAGTATCTCACATGGACAGGCAGACCATTCCATAAAAATGTTGCTTTATAGAAGAAAGCCCAGCTGTTTTCTTAGAAATTCTAGGGACAATAAGGAGGCCATCATCTTGTGTACATAACGTACATGTAGGTATGTACAGCAGGACCAAATTGAAAAGATAGGTAGGATGCTCCTAATGCTTTGTAGGTTAGCAGTAAAACCTTTAAATCAGCCCTAGCCTTGACAGGAAGCCAATGTAGAGAGGCTAGCACTGGAATAATATAATCCATTTTTGGGGTTCTAGTCAGGATTCTTGCAGCTGTGTTTAGTATTAACTGAAGTTTATTTAGTGCTTTATCCGGGTAGCCAGAGAGGTGAGCATTGCGGTAGTCTAATCTAAAAGTGGTAAAAGCGTTGATTAGCTTTTAGAGTTTTTGCAATGTTATGTAGATGGAAAAAGCTGCTCGTCAAAGGAGAGATCAGGGTCCAGAGTAACGTTGAAGTCCTTCACAGTTTAATTTTACATCAACCATCAAGATTAATTGTCAGATTCAACAGCAGATCTCTTTGTTTCCTGGGACCTAGAACTAGGATCTCTGTTTTGTCTGAGTTTAAAAGTCAAACATGGGCCTCTATCCACTTCCTTAAGTCTGAAACACAGGCTTCCAGGGTAGGAAATTTGGGGCTTCACCATGTTTCATTGAAATGTACAGCTGTGTGTCGTCCATGTAGCAGTGAAAGTTGACATTCTGTTTCCGAATGACATCACCAAGAGGTAGAACAATAGTGGTCCTAAAATGGAACCTTGAGGAAAGCCAAAACGTACAATTATTTTGTCAGAGGACAAACTATCCACAGAGACAAACTTATATCTTACCGACAGATAAGATCTAAACCAGGCAAGAACTTGTCTGTGTAGACCAATTAGAGTTTTTAATCTCTCCAAAAGAATGTGGTGATCGATGGTGTCAACAGCAGCACTAAGGTCTTTGAGCACGAGGACAGATGCAGAGCCTTGGTCTGACACCAGTAAAAGGTCATTTATCACCTTCACAAGTGTTTCCTTAAGTGCAATGATGGGGTCTAAAACAAGCATTTTGTATACATTATTTGTCTTCAGGAAGGCAGTGAATTGTCGCTTTTCTAAAACATTTTTAATGAATTGGAGATTTGATATAGGCTGATAGTTTTTTTTCCTTTCCATGGTCAAAGTTGGACTTTTTCAAGAGAGGCTTTATTACTGCCACTTTTACCGAGTTTGGTACACATCCGGTGGATAGGGAGCCATTTTTTATGTTCAACATAGGAGGGCCAAGCACAGGAAGTAGCTCTTTCAGTAGTTTAGTTGGAATAGGGTCTAATATGCAGCTTGATGGTTTAGAGGCCACAACTATTTTCATGAATGTGTCAAGAGATACAGGGGAAAAAATTTGAGCGTCTCCATTGATCTTAGGCTCTGGCAGTTGTGACGACCCTCCCACTCTGTCTGCCGTATTCTGTCGTTGTTCTTGTTTCCTTATTAGGATGCCGGTGGGCGGAGTTGAGAGGGTCGTCAGCTACATGGGAAACACCTGGGCCAGGTGTCTCCCAGGATAAATAGACCTCTTCCACATTCATGGAGGAGACTCTCTCCATGCAGACACCCGTTGTAGATTGTGTTGTGGTTCTTGGTGGCTGTTTGTTTGTTTGCTTTGGCACCTTTCATCACCCTGCATTATCACATTCATGCATGCAAAACACTCACTTACACTACTGATTACTGATTACACACACCATTGTATATTACACTTAGTTACTTATTTAATAAATATAGATTTTGCTATTCCTTATCTCCACGTTGTCTCCCTTTGTTACGGGCTTTGAGCCGGTTCGTGACAAGTGGGGCTCGACCGGGATCTTTGAACTATTGGTTTGGGAGACCGTGGAGGTACGTGTTTGGATTGAATATTGTGTTTGAGTGTGATCGGCCCAGTATTGGTTGCCTTTGTTGTTTGGTTTGTGTGCTGTGTTGGAGAGAGTATAATGGTTAGTTTCCAGGCCCTGCCTAGCCTGAACTCTTGTTTTACTTTCTGTTGGGACGTCAGTCTGAAGTGAGTAATCTGCTGTGTACCTCGGTGGGAGATTTGGGTAGGGTAGTGGAACTTGCTACCCGGAGCTATAGCCTTTTTCCCCTGATAGGTTTAGCGACGTGTTTCATTTTTTGGAATATGTTGGGCATGGTTAATGTTTGTTATTTTTGTGTGGTGTCTGTGGACTGAGCAGTTGTCTCGGGGCACATCCGTGGCTTGGTGGAATTTGCCAGCATGCTGGGGAGTTCTATTTCCTTGCCAGCGGGCTACAGTGCGTAAATTCCCACGCAAATCTGCACGAAGACTAGGGTTGAGTTATTGTAGGTTTTGGGGAAGCTCCATATCTCATCTCTCTTCTGTGGTGCTCAGGGTGATTGTCAATTCTCGGGTTGTGTTCTGGTGTGCTCAGCAGAAGGGAAAAGCGATAAAAAAAAAAATTTGTGTGATTATGGCGTCTTATGTAGATAAGTTCATTCGCTCTCCATCAGAGGAATTGTTAGATTTAGGTACTAAAGAACAGCTGTTGAAGGTCGCGGAACACTACAAGGTTGAGATTAGTGATAAACGTCTAAAGAATTCTATTAGGTTGATATTGAAAGCCAATCTGATGGAGAGTGGTATTCTTGAAGTTACCACCGGGCCAGCCTCTGCTGAGGATTTGTTGTCTCCCCATAACGTTACAATGGCCATTCCATCGGTTAGTCCTAGTAGCCTTCTTTTTGAACAGCAGAAAGAACTGCTTTTGTTACAGCTAGAGCATGATCGTGAGAAGCTAGAGCATGATCGTGAGAAGCTAGAGCATGATCGTGTGAAATATGAAAAGGAATTGGCATTTAAACAAGATATGGAGCGTGCTAAAATCAAGTTGCAACAAGAACGTATAGAGTTGGTTAGGGAAGGAAAGATCTCAGGGGAGAGTTTGTTTTGGGAAGGTGACCCAGATTTACCTAGGGGTAGTTCCGCTTTTGGTCATGCCCCAGAGACATTTGATATTGTTGGGAACTTGCGGTTATTGCCTCGGTTTAATGAAAGGGACCCCGAGACATTCTTTTCGTTGTTTGAGCGGGTTGCTGACGCTAGGAGTTGGCCTGATTCTGACCGCACTTTAATGTTGCAGTGTGTGCTGACTGGTAAAGCGCAGGAAGCATATTCAGCTCTTAGTGTACACGACAGTACCAGTTATGATAAAGTTAAAACAGCTGTGTTACAGATTTATGAATTGGTCCCTGAGGCTTACCGCCAACGATTTAGAACTTTAAAAGGGACGATAACCAGACTCATGTTGAGTTTGCGCGACAGTTATCTTTACAGTTTAATCGCTGGTGTTCCGCCTCTGCAGTTGTGACTTTCCAAGGGCTGTGTGATCTGATTATGTTAGAGCAATTTAAGGACACAATTCCTGATCGTATTGCCACTTATATTAATGAACAGAAAGTAAAGAATGTTGCTGAAGCTGCGGTTTTGGCGGACGAGTATGTGTTGACTCACAAAAGTGTCTTTGCAAAACCCCGTATTCGGAAAGAGTGGGGGCATTCGGATAGATTTGGGCTTCGCTCACCGAGATACTTTGGTTCTCGGGCAGAGTTCTATTCAACTAGGGTTGAACCTGACTCCCATGGTAAGGCTGACTTTGGGCAGGAGTGTCACTACTGTCAAGGTTCAGGTCATTGGAAAACGAATGTCCACTTCTCAGGTCAAAGGGTGCTTACGCTAAATCTAAGCCTGCTGCGTTAGCTGCACCTGTTCCACATCAGTTCATTCTTGACTCATTTCCTCAGGCCCAGGAGAATGTGAAAGTCCATATTGATCCAGACTATTTACCTTTCATTACAGAAGGTTTTGTGTCTATGTTAGGAAGTAAAGACTTAGTGCCAGTGAAGATCCTGAGAGACACAGGTGCCTCTGAATCATTTGTGTTGGAGTCTGTGTTACCCTTTTCTGCTGAGACTGATTCAGGGAATAGTGTTCTAATTAGGGGAATAGGTTTGAACACTCTGTCAGTTCCATTGCATAAACTGATGTTGGATTGTGGGCTGGTGAAGGGTGAAGTTGTTGTGGGGGTGCGTCCTTCGTTGCCTATTGAGGGTATCGACGTTATCCTTGGGAATAACTTGGCAGGTGAGCGTGTATGGCCAGTCGTGTTTCCATCTCTAGTGGTTTCCACTAAGCCGTCATTTGTTGGGATTCCTGATGAGAGTGTACAGAGTTTCCCAGAGGTGTTCTCTGCGTGTGCAGTGACACGTTCTATGAGCCGTGGCGAACTAGTCACTGCGCCGACTAATGATAATAATACAAAGTATGTCACTGTCTTCCCTGTTATCCCGTTATCTGTAACCCGCTCAGATCTAATCAATGCTCAACGGGATGACCCCACGTTGGAAGAGTTGCGTGATCAAATTGTGCCTATAGAACAGTTGGGAGATGTCGCCCATGGCTATTTCCTCCAAGAGGATGTCCTGATGAGAAAGTGGGTGTCTCATGATAGTGTTTTTCTGGGGGAGGCAATTAGTCAAGTTGTTGTACCAGTTAAGCTTCGTGAGTTGGTGTTGGAAACTTCTCACAGCGACGTTGCTGGACATATGGGGGTGAGGAAAACCTACAATCGCATATTAAGACATTTCTTTTGGCCTAGATTAAAGAGGGATGTTTCTGATTTTATCAAAACTTGTCACACCTGTCAATTAACTGGTAAGCCTAATCAAGCTATTAAACCAGTACCATTGTTTCCTATTCCTGTACTCAGCCAACCTTTTGAGTATCTGATTATTGACTGTGTGGGTCCTCTGCCTCGTTCTAAAAGGGTAGCAGTTACCTGTTCACTGTGATGTGTCAGACCACTAGGTTTCCTGCTGCCTATCCTCTCCGATCTATCACGACTAAATCGGTGTTAAAAGCTTTGACTCAGTTTCTCTCATTGTTTGGAATCCCTAAGGTCATTCAGAGTGATCAAGGATCTAATTTTACCTCTAATCTGTTTGGTCAGGTTCTTCAACAGCTCCATATTAAACACAATGTGTCTAGCGCCTATCACGCGCAAAGTCAAGGAGCACTGGAACGTTTCCATCAAACACTTAAGTCTTTGTTGAGAGCTTATTGTACTGAGATGGATAAGGATTGGGAGGAGGGGTTGCCTTGGTTACTGTTAGCCGCTAGGGAAGTTTCACAGGAGAGCACAGGTTTCAGTCCAAATGACCTTGTGTTTGGACATAGGGTGCGTGGACTTTTATCTGTTCTCCAGGATGACTGGAAGTCTCCCGAGCCTCCTCAGTCCCTGTGTTCGTATGTGTGTGATTTCCGGCGACGGCTGTATGCCGCTGGTGAAATGGCTAAAGAGAAGTTATCATCTTCACAGGAGAGGATGAAGGGCATATTTGATCGCCGAACTGAGCCTCGTCACTTTAGTCCAGGTGACCAGGTTCTTGCTCTGCTGCCAATTGTTGGTTCTCCTTTTCAAGCCAAATTTCAAGGTCCATATACAGTGGTGCGCCAGTACACTGAGCAAAATTATCTAGTTGCCACTCCAGAACGGAGGAAAGCACACCAGCTGTGCCATGTAAATCTGTTAAAACCCTATTATGCACGTTCCTCTGAGACTGAACAGTGGGATTCTACAGAGGACGGTAAACCTGTTCTTTTGGCTGATACCGTTGTTTCCTTGGGTTCTTGTCGTGCTAGACCTGTGCATGAGGAGGAAGATGTTCCTGGTCCTGACGATTGTATATTGCAGGGTAGTACCTATTGTGGTCTACACCGACCATAACCCCCTCACTTTTTTGAGGTCCATGATGTGTCCAAACCAGAGGATAATGCGATGGTGTTTATTTTTACAATCATTCCATCTCGATGTGAGGCACATCCGGGGACTGAAAACGTGATTGCTGATGCGCTCTCTCGTGCGCCCTGTTCCTAATGTTTACGTGACTGACCATTGTTTCGTATTGTCATGTTCTCTCTGTCCTGTCTGCTCCCTCCTGGTCTTGTTTCTTTCCTCTTAAATGTTGCTTCCTGTGCGAAGGTTGCTGAGGTCTGGGGAGGAGGTTGGCTGGGGCAAATTGTAAGTGTGAACACGTAAACCCTCATCAATTTGGGACGCAGAGGCCTGTGTCAATTTGGGACGCAGAGGCCTGTGTCAATTTGGGACGCAGAGGCCTGTGTCAATTTGGGACGCAGAGGCCTGTGTCAATTTGGGACGCAGAGGCCTGTGTCAATTTGGGACGCAGAGGCCTGTGTCAATTTGGGACGCAGAGGCCTGTGTCAATTTGGGACGCAGAGGCCTGTGTCAATTTGGGACGCGGGAGGCTGGTATGTTGTTCCGGGGTCCTTGTTGGTCCCCGGTTTTATGGGGGGAATGTGACGACCCTCCCACTCTGTCTGCCGTATTCTGTCGTTGTTCTTGTTTCCTTATTAGGATGCCGGTGGGCGGAGTTGAGAGGGTCGTCAGCTACATGGGAAACACCTGGGCCAGGTGTCTCCCAGGATAAATAGACCTCTTCCACATTCATGGAGGAGACTCTCTCCATGCAGACACCCGTTGTAGATTGTGTTGTGGTTCTTGGTGGCTGTTTGTTTGTTTGCTTTGGCACCTTTCATCACCCTGCATTATCACATTCATGCATGCAAAACACTCACTTACACTACTGATTACTGATTACACACACCATTGTATATTACACTTAGTTACTTATTTAATAAATATAGATTTTGCTACTCCTTATCTCCACGTTGTCTCCCTTTGTTACGGGCTTTGAGCCGGTTCGTGACACAGTTCTGTGCAGACTCAGGACAACTGAGCTTTGGAGAAATACGCAGCTTCAAAGAGGAGTCAGTAATTTGCTTTCTAATGATCGTGATCTTTTCATCGAAGAAGCTCAAGAATTTATCACTGCTGGTGAAAGCTATCATCTCTTGTTGAATATTGCTTTTTAGTTAGCTTTGCAACAGTATCAACATGTTTTTTTATTCTCCTCAATTAGGTTGGAAAAATAGGATGATCGAGTAGCAGTGATGGCTCTTCAATATTACACGGTCTTTCCAAGCTAGTCGGAAGACTTCCAGTCCAGCGTAATTTCCGTTCCAATTTTCTGGAACCTTGCTTCAGGTCTTGGGTATTTTCTGTGTACCAGGGAGCAGATTTCTTGCGACTAACGTTTTTTTTTGTTTTTAGGGGTGCGGCTGCATCTAGGGTATTACGCAAGGTTAAATTTAGATCCTCAGTTAGGTGGTTAACCGATTTTTGTACAATATTTTTGTACAATCTACAATATTTATTCTACAGGACAAAAGCAGTTTCAGTGTACGACTGTGGCAATGAGTAGGTCCGGAGACATGTTGGACAAAAACCACTGAGTCGATGATGGCTCCGAAAGCCTTCTGGAGTGAGTCTGTTCACTCTTCCATGAGAATATTAAAGTCACCAAAAATGTGAATATTATCTGCCATGACTACAAGTTCCGATAAGAATTCAGGGAACTCAGTATGGAACGCTGTATAGGAGCCCTGTAAACAGTAGCTATAAAAAGTGATTGAGTGTGCTGCATAGATTTCATGACTAGAAGCTCAAAAGACGAAAACATTGTCCGTTTTTTACTGTGAATTGAAATTTGCTGTCATAAATGTTAGCGACACCTCCGCCTTTGCGGAATGAGCAGGAGATATGATCACTAGTGTAAGCAGGAGAAGAGGCCTCATTTAACTTCTTGCGTCGAGCCATCCCGGATCCGGGATCGTGACTACAGCCTCAAGCCCATTACCATAACGCAATGTTAACTATTCATGAAAATCGCAAATTAAATGAAATCAATATGCTAGCTCTCAAGCTTAGCCTTTTGTTAACAACACTGTCATCTCAGATTTTCAAAATATGCTTCTCAACCATAGCAAAACAAGCATTTGTGTAACAGTATTGATAGCTAGCATAGCATTTAGCGTAGCATTTAGCATTAGCATTCAGCAGGCAACATTTTCACAAAAACCAGAAAAGCATTCAAATAAAATCATTTACCTTTGAAGAACTTCGGATGTTTTCAATGAGGAGACTCTCAGTTAGATAGCAAATGATCAGTTTTTCCTGAAAGATTATTTGTTTAGGACAAATCGCTCCGTTTTCTGCGTCACGAAAAAACCTGTATCCAGGATTGTGTGAATCTATCCGCAAGCTCATTAGCATAACGCAACGTTAACTATTCATGAAAATCGCAAATGAAATGAAATAAATCTATTTGCTCTCAAGCTTAGCTTTTTGTTAACAACACTGTCATCTCAGATTTTCAATATATGCTTCTCAACCATAGCAAAACAAGCATTTGTGTAACAGTATTGATAGCCTAGCATAGGATTATGCCTGGCATTCAGCATGCAACATTTTCAAATAAAATAATTTACCTTTGAAGAACTTCAGATGTTTTCAATGAGGAGACTCTCAGTTAGATAGCAAATGTTCAGTTTTTCCTGAAATATTATTTGTGTCGACAAATCGCTCCGTTTTCTTCATCACGTTTGGGTAAGAAAAAAAAAGAAAATTAAGTCATTAAAACGCAAACTTTTTCCAAATTAACTCCATAATATCGACAGAAACATGGCAAACAATGTTTAGAATCAATCCTCAAGGTGTTTTTCACATATCTATCGATGATAAATCCTTCGTGGCAGTTGACTTTCTCTTCTGAAGAAATGGAACGCGCATGGACCTAGAGATTACGCAATAATTTCGATACAGGACACCGGGCGGACACCTGGTAAATGTAGTCTCTTATGGTCAATCTTCCAATGTAATGCCTACAAATACGTCACAATGCTGCAGACACCTTGGAGAAACGACAGAAAGGGCAGGCTCATTCCTGGCGCATTCACAGCCATATAAGGAGACATTGCAACACAGCGCCTTCAGAATCTGGGGCATTTCCTGTATGAAACTTCATCTTGGTTTTGCCTGTAGCATTAGTTCTGGGGCACTCACAGATAATATCTTTGCCGTTTTGGAAACGTCAGAGTTTTTTCTTTCCAAAGCTGTCAATTACATGCATAGTCAAGCATGTTTTCGTGACAAAATATCTTGTTTACAACGGGAACGTTTTTTATCCAAAAATTAAAAGAGCGCCCCCTATCTCGAAGAAGTTAACACAGTAAATTCATCAGACATGAACCATGTGTAACGTCGTTCGTCTGTTGAATGAAGAGAGTCAGACCGAAATGCAGCATGTAGGTTATTCATGACTTTAATGAAGGAATTGCGGTACATGAAATAACTGAAATACGAAAACAACAAATGGAACGTGAAACCTATTACAGCCTATCTGGTGAACACTACACAGAGACAGGAACAAACACCCACAAAATACAACGCGAACTCAGGCTACCTAAATATGGTTCCCAATCCGAGACAACGAGAATCACCTGACTCCAATTGAGAATCGCCTCAGGCAGCCAAGCCTAACTAGACACACCCCTAATCATACACAATCCCAATTAATACAAACCCCAATACGAAACACAACATATAAACCGATGTCACACCCTGGCCTACCCAAACATATACCAAAAATACAAAATACAATGACCAAGGCGTGACAGAACCCCCCCCCCTAAGGTGCGGACTCCCGGATGCGCCTCAAGAGCATAGGGAGGGTCCGGGTGGGCATCTGTCCATGGTGGCGGTTCTGGCTCGGGACGTGGACCCCACTCCATAAATGTCCTAGTTCCTCCCCTTCGCGTCCTGGGATCATCCACCTTCTCCGCCGACCATGGCCTAATAGTCCTCACCCAGATCCCCACATAACTGAGGGGCAGCTTGGGACAGAGGGGCAGCTCGGGACAGAGGGGCATCTCAGGACAGAGGGGCATCTCAGGACAGAGGGGCATCTCAGGACAGAGGGGCAGCCCGGGACAGAGGGGCAGCCCGGGACAGAGGGGCAGCCCGGGACAGAGGGGCAGCTCGGGACAGAGGGGCAGCTCGGGACAGAGGGGCATTTCAGGACAGAGGGGCAGCCCGGGACAGAGGGGCAGCCCGGGACTGAGGGGCAGCTCGGAACAGAGGGGCATCTCAGGACAGAGGGGAATCTCAGGACCGAAGCAGCCCGGGACTGAGGGGAAGCCCGGTACTGAGAGAAAGCCCAGTACTGAGAGGAAGCCCAGTACTGAGAGGAAGCCCAGTACTGAGAGGAAGCGCAGTACTGAGAGGAAGCTCAGGCAGGTAGTAGGCTCCGGTAAATCCTGGCTGGCTGGTGGAACTGGATGATTCAGGTTGTCTGGCCGATCTAGAAGATCTTGGCAGACTGGCACTTCTGGCGGATCTTGGCAGACTGGCACTTCTGGCGGATCCTGGCAGACTGGCGACACTGGGCCGACTGGTGGCGCTGGGCAGACTGGCGGCGCTGGGCAGACTGGGAGCACTGGGCAGACTGGGAGCACTGGGCAGACTGGGAGCACTGGTGGCGCTGGGCAGACTGGGAGCACTGGGCAGACTGGGAGCACTGGCGGCGCTGGGCAGACTGGGAACACTGGCGGAGCTGGGCAGACTGGGAGCACTGGCGGAGCTGGGCAGACTGGGAGCACTGGCCGCGCTGGGCAGACTGGGAGCACTGGCCGCGCTGGGCAGACTGGGAGCACTGGCGGAGCTGGGCTGACTAGCGGCGCTGGGCAGACGGGAGACTCCGGCAGCGCAGGAGAGGAGAAAGGCTCTGGCTGCGCTAAACAGGCGAGAGATTCCGGCAGCGCAGGAGAGGAGAAAAGCGCTGGCTGCGCTGAACAGGCGAGGTGCACTGGAGGCCTGGTGCGTGGTGCTGGAACTGGTGGTACTGGTCGAGGACACGCACAGGAATCCTGGTGCGGGGAGCTGCTACCGGAGGACTGGTGTGTAGAGGTGGCTCTGGATAGACCGGACCGTGCAGGCGCACTGGAGCTCTTGAGCACCGAGCCTGCCCAAGTTTACCTGGCTCGATGCCCACTCTAGCCCGGCCAATAGGAAGGGCTGGTATGTGCCGCAGCTGGCTCTGCACCCGCACTGGAAGCACCGTGCGCTCCATAGCATAACACGGTGCCTGCCCGGCCTCTCTAGCCCAACGGTGAGCACAGGGAGTATGCGCAGGTCTCCTACCTGGCATAACTATTCTCCCTTCTAACCCCCCCCCCCCAATAATTTTTTGGGGCTGTTTTTCCGGTTTCCAACCGCGTCGCCGTGCTGCCTCCTCATACCTGCGCCTCTCCACTTTACCTGCGTCTATTTCATCCTTGGGACGGCGATATATTCTGCCGGCTGCGCCCAGGGTCCTTTACCGTCTAATATCATCTCCCAAGACCAGAAGTCCTCATATTGCTGCTCCTCACAATTAACAGGGAGAGTAGGCTCAGGTCTGACTCCTGACTCAGCCACTCTCTCTCTGTGCTCTCCCCCGTTACTTTCGGTTTTCACTCTGCGTCACCGTGTTTTCCTCTTAGACTCCATTAGCCTGTAGCCCTCTTCGCACTGCTGAAGCGAATCCCAGGCGGGCTCCTGCACTCGCTCTGGGTCGGCCGCCCACCTGTCGATTTCTTCCCACGTAGTATACTCCATGCTTCTGCTGGCCATAACGTCGTCCTTTAGCTCCTGCCAGTTCACACGCTGCTCGGTCTGTGAGTGGTGGTGGGTGTTTCTGTAACGTCGTTCGTCTGTTGAATGAAGAGAGTCAGACCGAAATGCAGCGTGTAGGTTATTCATGACTTTAATGAAGGAATTGTGGTACATTAAATAACTGAAATACGAAAACAACAAACGGAACGTGAAACCTATTACAGCCTATCTGGTGAACACTACACAGAGACAGGAACAAACACCCACAAGAGCAACGCAAACTCAGGCTACCTAAATATGGTTCCCAATCCGAGACAACGAGAATCACCTGACTCCAATTGAGAATCGCCTCAGGCAGCCAAGCCTAACTAGACACACCCCTAATCATACACAATCCCAATTAATACAAACCCCAATATGAAACACAACATATTAACCCATGTCACACCCTGGCCTACCCAAACATATACCAAAAATACAAAATACAATGGCCAAGGCGTGACAACATGTTTCAATCAGGCAAATCACATCAAGATTATGATCAGTGACTAGTTCATTGACTGTCTTGGAAGTGAGGGATCTATCATTAAGTAACCCTATTTTGAGATGTGAGATATCACAATCTCTCTCAATAATGACAGGAATGGAGGAGGTCTTTATTCCAGTCAAATTGTTAAGGCGAACACTGCCATGTTATGTTTTGCTCAACCAAGATCGAGGCACAGACAAGGTCTTAATGGAGATAGCTGAGCTGACTACACTGACTGTGCTAGACTCCACTAAGCTGGCAGGCTGGCTAACAGCCTGCTGCCTGGCCCGCACGCTATCTTATTGTGGAGCTAGAGGAGTTGGAGCCCTGTCTATGTTCGTAGATAAAATGAGAGCACCCCTCCAGCTTGGATGGAGTCCATCTCTCCTCAGTAGACCAGGCTTAGTCATGTTTGTGGGTGAGTCCCAGAAAGAGGAACAATTATATACAAATTATATATTTTTGGAGGGGCAGAATACAGTCTTCAACCAGCAATTGAATTGTGATACTGCTGTAGAGCTCATCACGCCCCCTAACTGGGATGGGGCCAGAGACAATTACTCAATACTGACACATATTTCCAGCTGATTGTCACAGTGAAGGACAGTCAGGTTGGATGGGAAGCGTCACTGCACAGCTATTTTCAGGTCAAGGTCAAAGATGATGGTACAAAATTTTTATTTTATTTTTTTCTCTCAGTATTATCGTTTATCAAATCTATTGTGTTATATTCTCCTACATTCCTTTCACATTTCCACAAACTTAAAAGTGTTTCCTTTCAAATGGTATCAAGAATATGCATATCCCTGCTTCAGGTCCTGAGCTACAGGCAGTTAGATTTAGGTATGTCATTTTAGGTGAAATGTTTTTAAAAATTATACTAGATTTTATCACAAAACAATGTGGAAAAAGTTAAGGGGTCTGCATACTTTCCAAAAGCACTGCATGTTTAGATTTTTAAGACATTCTAAGGTTTGTTTCATTCACCACTAACATTGCCAAATAACTCTAAATCTAGCTTATAGAACCTGTTTCAAATGATCAGTTTTAAACTGAACATAGCCACTTCATATACAGTTGAAGTCGGAAGTTTACGTACACTTAGGTTGGAGTCATAAAAACCCGTTTTTCAACCACTTCACAAATTTCTTGTTAACAAACTATACTTTTGATAAGTCAGTTAGGACATCTACTTTGTGCATGACACAAGTCATTTTTCCAACAATTGTTTATAGACAGATTATTTCATTTATAATTCACTAGATTACAATTCCAGTGGGTCAGAAGTTGACATACACTAAATTGACTGCACCTTTAAACAGCTTGGAAAATTCTTCACAATGAGGTCATGGTTTAAGAATCTTCTGATAGGTTAATTTACATAATTTGAGTCAATTGGAGGTGTACCTGCTGATGTATTTCAAGGCCTACCTTCAAACTTAGTGCCTCTTTGCTCAAGCATCATCATGGGAAAATCTAAAGAAATCAGCCAAAACCTCAAAAAAATTATTGTAGACCTCTACAAGTCTGGTTCATCCTTGGGAGCAATTTCCAAATGCCTGAAGGTACCACGTTCATATGTACAAACAATAGTACGCAAGTATAAACACCATGGGACTACGCAGCCGTCATACCACTCAGGTACTTCTGTAGCTCAGTTGGTAGAGCATGGCGCTTGTAAAGCCAGGGTAGTGGGTTCGATCCCCGGGACCACCCATATGTAGAATGTATGCACACATGACTGTAAGTCGCTTTGGATAAAAGCGTCTGCTAAATGGCATATATTAGGAAGGATACGCATTCTGTCTCCTAGACATGAAAGTACTTTGGTGTGAAAAGTGTAAATCAATCCCAGAACAACAGCAAAGGACCTTGTGAAGATGCTGGAGGAAACAGGTACAAAAGTATCTATATCCACAGTAAAACGAGTCCTATATTGACATAACCTGAACGGCCACTCAGCAAGGAAGAAGCCACTCCTCCAAAACCAACATAAAAAAGCCTGACTACGGTTTGCAACTGCACATGGGGACAAAGATCATCATTTTTGGAGAAATATCCGCTGGTCTGATGAAACAAAAATATAACTACTTTGCCATAATGACCATCATTATGTTTGGAGGAAAAAGGGGTGGCTTGCAAGCCGAAGAACACCATCCCATCCGTGAAGCACGGAGGTGGCAGCATCATGTTGTGGGGGTGCTTTGCTGCAGGAGGGACTGGTGCACTTCACAAAATAGATGGCATCATGAGGGAGGACAATGATGTGGATATATTGAAGCAACATCTCAAGACATCAGTCAGGATGTTAAAGCTTGGTCGCAAATGGGTCTTCCCAATGGACAAGGACACCAAGCATACTTCCAAAGTTGTGGCAAAATGGCTTAAGGACAACAAAGTCAAGGTTTTGGAGAGGCCATCACAAACCCCGGACCTCAATCCTATAGACAATATGTGGGCAGAACTGAAACATCGTGTGTGAGCAAGGAGGCCTACAAAACTGACTCAGTTACACGAGCTCTGTCAAGAGGAATGGGCCAAAATTCACCCAACTTATTGTGGGAAGCTTGCGGAAGGCTACCTGAAATGTTTGATTCAAGTTAAACAATTTGAAGGCAATGCTACCAAATACTAATTGAGTGTATGTTAACTTCTGACCCACTGGGAATGGGATGAAAGAACTAAAAGCTGAAATAAATCATTCTCTCTATTATTATTCTGACAGTTCACATTCTTAAAATAAAGTGGTGATCTTAACTGACCTAAGACAGAGAATGTTTACTATGATTAAATGTCAGGAATTGTAAAAACTGAGTTTAAATGTATTTGGCTAAAGTGTATGTAAACTTCTGACTTCAACTGTATGCAATATATGATTTTGATTGTAAAATCATATAATTTGAAATAATGGCATGAGATATCTGGTCAACTAAACAAACTAGACTGAAATAAGTAATTTATTTATTATGATTGTGTACAGTACCAGTCAACAGTTTGGACACACCTACTCATTCAAGGGTTTTTACTTTATTTTTTATTTTTTTCTACATTATAGACGAATAGTGAAGACATCAAAACTTTGAAATAACACGTATGGAATCATGTAGTATTCAAAAAAAGTGTTAAATAGATCAAAATCTATTTTAGATTTGATATTCTTCAAAGCAGCCAACATTTGCCTTGATGACAGCTTTGCACACTGTTGGCATTCTCTCAACCAGCTTCATGTGGAATGTTTTTACAACAGTTCCTTGAACGAGCACTTGGCTGCTTTCCTTGGCTGCTCTCCGGTCCAACTCATCCCAAACCATCTCAATTGGGTTGAGTTCGGGTGATTGTGGAGGCCAAGTCATCTGATGTGTCACGTTCTGACCTTAGTTCTTTTGTTATGTCTTTGTTTTAGTATGGTCAGGGCAGGAGTTGGGTGGGTTGTTTTTCTATGATTAGCTATTTCTGTGTTTGGCCTGGTATGGTTCTCAATCAGAGGCAGCAGTCAATCGTTGTCCCTGATTGAGAACCATATTTAGGTAGCCTGTTTTCTATTGTGTTTTGTGGGTGTTTGTGCCACACGTGTTCTTTCACTTTATTATTTTGTAGTTTAGTGTTCTTGAAAATAAAGTAACGTTATGGACAAATACAGTTATGGCAAATAAAGTAACGTTATGGACACTTACCACTCTGCAAATTGGTCCGATCTCTCTTACTCCTCAACAGAAGAAGATGACGAGCGCTACATGATGCAGCACACCATCACTTCCCTTCTTGGCCTGAAGGTGTGTTTTGGGTCATTGTCCAGTTGAAAAAAAAATGATAATCGCATTAAGGTCAAAACAGAATGGATGGCGAATCGCTGCAGAATGCTGTGGTTGCCATGCTGGTTTAGTGTGCCTTGAATTACAAATAAATCACAGACAGTGTCACCAGCAAAGCACCCCCACAACGTCACAGCTCCTCCTCCATGCTTCTTGGTGGGAACCAAACATGCAGAGGTCATCCGTTCACCTACTCTGCGGCTCACAAAGACATAGCGTTTGGAACCAAAACTCTCAAATTTGGACTCATCAGACCAAGGACAGATTTCCACCGGTCTAATGTCCATTGCTCGTGTTTCTTGGTACAAGCAAGTTTCTTATTATTATTGGTGTCCTTTAGTAGTGGTTTCTTTGCAGCAATTCGACCATGAAGACCTGATTCACGCACTCCACTAAATAGTTGATGTTGAGGCTTCTGTTATTTGAACTCAATTAAGCTTTCATTTTGGGTTGCATTTTCTGAGGCTGGTAACTCTGGGTTTTCCTTTCCCATGGTTGTCCTCAGTTTCATCATAGCGCTTGATGGATTTTGCGACTGCACTTGAAGAAACTTTCAAAGTTCTTGCCATTTTCCAGATTGACTGACCTTCATGTCTTAAAGTAATGACGGACTGTCATTTCTCTTTGCTTATTTGAGCTGTTCTTGCCATAATATGGACTTGGTCTTTTTCCATATAGGGCTATCTTCTGTATACCACTAATAACTTGTAGTAACCCAACTGATTGGCTCAAACACATTAAGAAGGAAAGAAATTCCACAAATTAACTATTAACAAGGCACACCTGTTAATTTATTTTTATTCATTTTTTATTTCACATTTATTTAACCAAGTAGGCTATTTGAGAACAAGTTATCATTTGCAACTGCGACCTGGCCAAGATAAAGCAAAGCAGGGTGAATGGTTGAAAAGCATGCATTTGGTTTTACTAGCATTTAAGTGCAGGTTGAAGCCACGGAAGGAGTGCTGTATGGCATTGAAGCTCGTTTGGAGGTTAGATAGTACAGTGTCCAAGGAAGGGCCAGAAGTATACAGAATGGTGTCGTCTGCATAGAGGTGGACCAGGGAATCGCCCGCAGCAAGAACAACATCATTGATATATATAGAGAAAACAGTCGACCCGAGAATTGAACTCTGTGGTACCCCTATAGAGACTGCCAGAGGACCGGACAACATGCCCTCCGATTTGACACACTGAACTCTGTCTGAAAAGTAGTTGGTGAATCAGGAAAGGCAGTCATTAGAAAAAACAAGGCTACTGAGTCTGCCGATAAGAATATGGTGATTGACAGAGTCGAAAGCCTTGGCCAGGTCGATGAAGACGGCTGCACAGTACTGTCTTTTATCGATGGCGGTTATGATATCGTTTAGTACCTTGAGCGTGGCTGAGGTGCACCCATGACCGGCTCGGAAACCAGATTGCACAGCGGAGAAGGTACGGTGGGATTCGAGATGGTCAGTGATCTGTTTGTTGACTTGGCTTTCGAAGACCTTAGATAGGCAGGGCAGTATGGATATAGATCTGTAACAGTCTGGGTCCAGGGTGTCTCTCCCTTTGAAGAGGGGGATGACCGCGGCAGCTTTCCAATCCTTGGGGATCTCAGATGATATGAAGGAGAGGTTGAACAGGCTGGTAATAGGGGTTGTGACAATGGCGGCGGACAGTTTCAGAAATAGAGCCTCCAGTTTGTCAAGCCCAGCTGATTTGTATGGGTCCAGGTTTTGCAGCTCTTTCAAAACAACTGCTATCTGGATTTGGGTAAAGGAGATGCTAGAGAGGCTTGGTCGAGTAGCTGCAGGGGGGGGGGCTGTTGGCCAAGGTTGGAGTAGCCAGGAGGAAGGCATGGCCAGCCGTTGAGAAATGCTTGTTGAAGTTTTCGATTATCACAAATTTATCGGTGGTGACCGTGTTACCTAGCCTCAGTGCAGTGGGCAGCTGGGAGGAGGTGCTCTTGTTCTCCATGGACTTTACAGTGTCCCATAACTTTTTGGAGTTAGAGCTACAGGATGCAAATTTCTGCTTGAAAAGGCTGGCCTTTGCTTTCCTGACTGACTACATGTATTGGTTCCTGACTTCCCTGAACAGTTGCATATCGAGGATGTTTTTGTGCTGGTCGAGGGCAGTCAGGTCTGGAGTGAACCAAGGGCTATATCTGTTCTTAGTTCTGCATTTTTTTAAACGGAGCATGCTTGTCTAAGATGGTGAGGATGTTACTTTAAAGAATGACCAGGCATTCTCAACTGACGGGATGAGGTCAATATCCTTCCAGGATAAGTTGGTCAGGATAATGTCAATTAGGGTGCCCATGTTTACGGATTTAGGGTTGTACCTGGTGGTTTCCTTGATGATTTGTGTGAGATTGAGGGCATCTAGCTTAGATTGTATGACTGCCGGGGTGTTAAGCATATCCCAGTTTAGGTCACCTAACAGAACAAACTCTGAAGCTAGATTGGGGGCGATCAATTCACAGATGGTGTCCAGGGCACAGATGGGAGCTGAGGGGGGTCGGTAGCATGCGGCAACAGTGAGAGACTTATTTCTGAAGAGATACATTTTTAAAATTAGAAGTTCGAACTGTTTGGGTATGGACCTGGAAAGTATGACATTACTTTGCAGGCTATCTCTGCAGTAGACTGCAACTCCTCCCCCTTTGGCAATTCTATCTTGACGGAACATGTTATAGTTGGGTATGGAAATCTCAGAATTTTAGGTGGCCTTCCTAAGCCAGGATTCAGACACGGCAAGGACATCAGGGTTGGCAGAGTGTGCTAAAGCAGTGAGTAAAACAAACTAAGGGAGGAGGCTTCTGATGTGACATGCATGAAACCAATGCTTTTTCAATCACAGAAGTCAACAAATGAGGGTGCCTGGGGACATGCAGGGCCTGGGTTTACCTCCACATCACCCGAGGAACAGAGGAGGAGTAGGATGAGGGTGCGGCTAAAGGCTATCAAAACTGGTCGTCTAGAGCGTTAGGGACAAGGAATAAAAGGAGCAGATTTATGGGCGTGGTAGAATATATTCAAGGCATAATGTGCAGACAGGGGTATGGTGGGGTGCGGGTACAGCGGAGGTAAGCCCAGGTACTGGGTGATGATAAGAGAGATTGTATCTCTGGACATGCTGGTTATAATGGGTGAGGTCACCGCATGTGTGGGAGGTGGGACAAAGGAGGTATCAGAGGTATGAAGAGTGGAACTAGGGGCTCCATTGTAAACTAAAACAATGATAATTACATTTACATTTACATTTAAGTCAATTAGCAGACGCTCTTATCCAGAGCGACTTACAAATTGGTGCATTCACCTTATGACATTCAGTGGAACTACCACTTTACAATAGTGCATCTAAATATTTTAAGGGGGGGGGGTGAGAAGGATTACTTTATCCTATCCTAGGTATTCCTTAAAGAGGTGGGGTTTCAGGTGTCTCCGGAAGGTGGTGATTGACTCCGCTGTCCTGGCGTCGTGAGGGAGTTTGTTCCACCATTGGGGAGCCAGAGCAGTGAACAGTTTTGACTGGGCTGAGCGGGAACTGTACTTCCTCAGTGGTAGGGAGGCGAGCAGGCCAGAGGTGGATGAACGCAGTGCCCTTATTTGGGTGTAGGGCCTGATCAGAGCCTGGAGGTACTGAGGTGCCGTTCCCCTCACAGCGCCGTAGGCAAGCACCATGGTCTTGTAGCGGATGCGAGCTACAACTGGAAAATTAACTAACTATAATTAACCTGAACAACAGTATACAAGGCATATTGATATTTGAGAGAGACATTCAGCAAGGCATAAAGTAATCCCAGGTGTTGATTGGGAGAGCTAGCTAAAACAACAGGTGAGACAACAACAGCTAGTCAGCTAACACAACAACAGCAGGTAAAATGGCGATGACTAGGCAGAGAGGGTCGGATGAACTACACACAGAGCCTGAGTTTGCGGCTGGGGCCGACAGATAAACATAAATAAACAGAATGGAGTACCGTGATTAATGGACAGTCCAGCAGGCATCAGCTATGTAGCCAAGTGATCATAGTGTCCAGGGGGTAGCAGTAGATGGAACAGGGATGCCGCCACTACGCTAGCACGCGCGCGACACAGCGTTTAAAGTTAGTAGCCTGGGGGTGGTAGGGGGGTCTGCACAGACGAAGGCCGGTTGAAGGCACAGTGGATGGAGTATTCATCGGCAGACCATTGAAATACATTCCAGGTGACTACCTCATGAAGCTGGTTGAGAGATTGCCAAGAGTGTGCAAAGCTGTCATCAAGGCAAATGGTGTCTACTTTGAAGAATCTCAAATGTAAAATATATTTTGATTTGTTTAACACTTTTTTGGTTACTACATGATTCCATATTTGTTATTTCATAGTTTTGATGTCTTCGCTATTATTCTACTATGTAGAAAATAGTAAAAATAAAGAAAAACCCTTTGACTGGTACTGTATATTTAATTTATTACACTTTTTTAAATGTTGCATCGGCTTGTATGCAGCTTGTATGCTTGAGGCCTGGAGATACTCAATGTGTTTATATTAATTAACAGGCAGTCTTTTGCATGACAATAACTGTCTTTTACAATTTCCTGACCGTCACGGTCCCTGTCATCTCTAGGCCTGAAATTGATTTGATTTGATTTTATTAGGATATCTTTAAGTCCTCATTAGGACTAATCTTCAAAGAGTCCTTAAATATTTAAATACAATTAATAATAGAATCACATTTTCACATATTCCACACTGTTACAAACAGACAAAATACAATGACATATTGACCAGATAAATACTCTAACAGTCTGAAATTATAGATTGATTCATTCTTCTACTATTGTCCTGCACAACCTTCCAATTTATTATATTTAAATGGTGCTAAAGTTTTGTTTGAATTTATATACTGAAAGGTTTCTGGTTTACTCAGATAAATTATTCAATTTCTTTATTGCTCTGAATCGAAATGTTATTTTGCCTATTACTCTTTTCCTAGTATTGACTGAATGTCTGTCTCTTACCAACTGAATACAGTTGTGAATGGAGTTTGCCTGCTTTAAATGGTGCCCATTGTGAAATAAAATAAGCATATTTTTTTCAATTATCTTGTTGATTGATGACCAACCAAGAGCATTGTGCATGACTACAACATAAGAATCATATCTATACCTTAAAACAATCCTTGCTGCTTTGTTCTGTGCAATCTGCAGCCTCCTAATTTCACTTGCTGATGCATTTCCCCAGATCACAGAACAGTAGTTCAACTGACTCCCAATTAATGCTTGGGTTGTTTGCTTAAGAATGTTTCCTGGTACATATTTAGCTATCCTCCTGATTGTGCATGTAGTTGTAATATATTTTTTACATAAATATTTGAGACAACAATGATAAGCAGCTGCACCCCTGCTAGTTTGGTTTCTGCCACTTCCTCAATTTGTACTCCCCTCATACTTAATTGCATCCCATGCTGTGTTGGCTTTTTCCTGGTGGAACAGACAAACATAACCTTGGTTTTCTTGGTGTTCAAAACATATGCTTCCATATATGTCTACTCAAAATACACTCCAATATCTTACTGAGTGAAGGGAGTAGACTATTTGGTTGACTACTGGCAGGAGTAATGGGTTCTTTGCTGTCTTTCTGGATTGGACACAGTTTAGCATGTTTCCATACATTTCCAATATGTATTTCAGTGGAGCTGCAATCTTGGGAGCAGCATAGATGATTAAAGAATTTACCATAAGATCATAACTTGTAGATTTACCATCGGGTAATGACTTCAATATGTTTAACACCTCCTCTACTGACACCAATTGTAGACTAAAATAGCATTTTTTTTACTCATAATATGATCATCACTCCATTGAACAATAGCTTGTTTGAAAGAATGGGTGTTAAAATTATTGCTCAGTAAACTATTTTTCTTTGTAAAAAAAATCTGCAAAATTATTGGCAATATCAGCTGGTTTTGTTATTGTTCTCCCGTCAACCTCCACACTAGATGGACATGACTAGATTAATGTACCAAGTAAGCTCTTAACTGTATTCTATACCTTTTTGATTCAGGTACACACACAATCGCTTGCGCACACACACACATATACACACACACACAAACACACACATATTTGTTTTACTATCCTTGTGGGGTCCCAAAAAATTGACTCCCATTCAAAATCCTATTTTCCCTACACCCTAAACCTAACCCTAACCCTTAAAACTAACCTTAACTCTAACCCCAAACTCCTAATCCTAACCCCTAATCCTAATTCTAACCCTAAACCTCACCCCTAAACCTAAAATAGCCTTTCTCCTTGTGGGGACCAGCGAAATGTCCCCACTTGTCCGAGTTGCCCTCGTTTTACTCTCCTTGTGAGAACTTCTGGTCCCCACAAGGATAGTAAAACCAAACACAAACACACACTCACTATGGCTCCTGCTCATACAAATGACACAGTGTCCCATTGTGTTAGTGGCAGTACAGTGAGTATGTGTCTCAGGGAGAGTGTGAAAGGTGACAGCAGGGAGAGAGAAGTGACAGACTCACACCGTCTTTCTAGAGCTGTCTCTTTACCCTAGCCATAAGAGGTAACATGTAGTTACTGATCTCTCAGGGTTTGAGCTGATAGTGACTGCAGCACCAGGCCTGTCATTGAGTATCACAGCCCACTGAATAGTTTTCACCCAGCAGCACTGGTCTCTCCAATCAATAACACTCCGAGAGATGCTGGGTATGGCAATCAGTCTGCTCATCACACTGCCTAGAACTAGAAGGAGATACACTACAACATGGGAGGGAGGTAGAGGGGGAGACATGGAGAGATGGAGGAGGAAATTGGGTGCAAGAGCATTCAAGCTATCATTGTTTGTTCACAAGCTTATACTTATGTTCAACATGTATTTGTTATAGGCCCTACTGCTCAAGGATCAGTGGACATACAGGATCAATTTAAAAGTAACAAAAAATGGATGCATCAATAAAATATTTTCCCTTTCATATCTGTTATAGGCATCCTATAGACTTAAACGTTAATGTCATAATTCAGGTTGTTTGTTTTCTTCGAGAAAAAGCCTATAGAAAACTCTGACTGTTAGAGTGACGATGTGGTGTAGTGGTTCCTGGAGAAGTGGGTATACTCAAATGTTGCCCCAAAATTCCCAAAACAGCTGCCCGACAAAGGAAGGGAGCCCTGTGGGAAAGATTCTATGAGAAGCAGAGTGTACGTCCTAAAATCATGAATCCCATTTTGGTCTTTCACAGTCCAACCCAAGCTGTACTGTGCAAGTAGGCTAATAGTAGGCCAACTATAGAGCAGCACAGAGAGGGTGTCATAATACCCATAAAACATAGAGGTCAAACAAGGAAATGGTTCCAATCATTTTTCCACCATAGGGGATTTTAGAAACACTTAAACCTTGTGTAGTCTTAACATTCTGTATACTCCCCTTGTCCTAAGGGTAAAAAATGACCCGCATTTACTAAACCCCTCAAATAAAGCAGCTTAATTGAATTTTAAAACCCAAATCTATTTTGCATGAAGAAACAACCTGTCATTCATCACCAACTTTGTGAATATCTGGGTTTTCCCTCTTCACAATGCAGAAAGACTGCATTTAATCAGTGGACACCACTCCTGCCATAATTGTTTTCTTTACTAAAGGGGAGGTTTATTATTATTATTATTATTGCTAAAGGTGCTGCGTAGGTGTAAGCATAATTTTTTAGCAAGAGATAGCACTTGTATAGCCTAAGAAATTTGCAGAAAGTAGTTTTGAAAGCATTTTACTGAAGGGAAACAATAACAGTTTTACATTTTTTTTGGCAACATAGTGGTCCTTCTGTAGCTCAGTTGGTAGAGCATGGCGCTTGTAACGCCAGGGTAGTGGGTTCGATCCCGGGACCACCCATACATAGAATGTATGCACACATGACTGTAAGTCGCTTTGGATAAAAGCGTCTGCTAAATGGCATATATATATATTCTTATATACTGTACAATGAGGAATTCAACGACAAAAATACTAGTTCTCCCCCATTTTTTATCCATTGCCCCCACCCACAAGGTGTATATATACAACAACAATAAATAAGAACAAAATAAGATAATAGATACAAAACAAAAACGTGAAGAACATAAATCAATCAACTCTAATTATCACATGTAGGACAGTATGCAAGTGTGTGTGCATGGACTTTGCAGATGTATTTCTCACGTGTGGCACATAGTATTTGTTTTACAGTCCTTCTTTGGCGGGCATATATCTCATCCTCTTGCCTGCCCCAGCTGCAGCCTCAGGTGGAGCAGAACAAGATTCAGCCCCCTAAACAGCTTTCACAAGCGCTGCAGAGGCTGCTGTGTGGAAGAGGTGCTCCCTTCTTTGAATGTGTGGGGTTGCAAGTGCCTTTCCCCCCTGCTGCTCCAGGAACACCCTCTTCTTGTTCCTCTTATCAGGCATCCAGGTAAGGTTAATCTTGTTCCTTATCACGAAGGCATTGTATGAGGACATATCAATGATGTTATGGAAGATGACCAAGGGCCAGCGGGCAGTCATCCTCCTGCAGCTGTAAATTCCAATCACTTTGTCCAGATTGTCCATGCCTCCTTTGTTGTGGTTGTAATCCAGGATGATGGCTGACTTCCTGTCCTCACGATCACTGATCTCAGCCGTTTTGTGCAGTGTGCTCAGGAGGACCACATTATTGTTCCTCTTTGGGAGGTAAGACACTAGAGTGATGTTGGGGCTGAAGGCAAACTTTAATGAGAAGGCCTCTCTCTCCCTTTTTGTGAAGAGTGCAGGGGGAGCTCAGGCATGATCTTTCTAACTGTGCCAACCAGTGTGATCTTCCTCTTCAGGAGCTGCTGACTGAGTTCATAAGAGGTTTTAAGAAATTGTCACATGTGACATTGTGACCCCTTAGTGACCCCTTAGTGACCCCTTCTGTCACATCAAACACAACTTGCTGGTTCTTCTCCAGGCCTCCACTGGTCTGCTTCCCTGTGTAGACTTGCATCTTCCAAACATAGCTAGATTGTGCATCACAGGCCACCGATATCTTGATTTCATACCTTGCTGGCTCGCTGGGCATATACTGCCGGAAAGGACAGTGACCTTTTGACAAAAGAGATTCCTATCAGAAAACCTGTCACAGAAAACAATCACATAAATCAATGAAATTACAGCAATACATAATAAAATGAACAGTGAAAATCCCTTACATTACAGATAAAATATAAATGTAGCTCTGAATGGAACCAGTTGTTCAACTACTGTTACTTCAGGCCCAGGGTTGTGAAGGTATAGCAGATGCTCCACCCACTGTTCCCAGACCTCTCTTATGGCCGCCAGTTTGTCTCACACACATCTTGCAGTTCTTGACTCACGGTTATCAAATTGTAGTATTTTTGAGAAAGTGTGAAAGACTTTCAGTGGCATCGTGGCACGGAAAATCACTGCATCCCAGAAACTACATGTAGCCTCGCCTCGGGACCTATACACACAGCTAAGATTAGCAGCCCTATGTAGGCACGCAGGTCAATCTCATCCATCATTTTCCAGCTGTCTCGATATTTACAGAAATCCTCCAAATTTGTCATTTCCAGGATGATTTTTTCGATGGCTGGTGTGATGAACATGTAGAATGTTGAGGCAATGTCATGGGCAACTCCATGTCTCGAGGGCCCTGGGGTCGTCCTTATGACATTTTGTGCTGCCATCCTGCCCTGGTTGTCATATGGTAACAAGGACCATGTTATTTTGCTGTTCTTGACAAAAATGTCTCTCTTCTTCATCTGAAGATGATGCATCGTGCTCTGGGTTGTATTCTTCCCCATCTTCTTCTTCAGATACATCCTCCTCTTCTTAATCATTGTTCTCTTGTTCCTCCTGGACATCTGAACAAAAATCTGATAAATGACCTGTTGGGCACTGAAACGTGCGCTCATGGCTTCAGCAAATAGACAACTGGGGGAACTGTCATCTGCAGCACTTTATAGCCTCTGACTGCATTCCCCATTAGTTAAACAATGCTTTCAAGAAATGTTTATTTTGTCTGAAATGTTGTTTATTTTGTCTGTGAACTTGAGTCATGTGTGGGGTAGTGGAGGGGTCGTGGAGGGGCCATGTGTGGGGTCGTGAAGGGGAGATGCTGCACGTGCACAAGAAAGTTTCAGTTTTGTCTGCGTTCAATCAGTAGCACACATAACCTCAATTTCTCATTGTGTATGTGTGTGTTCTTGTGGTTTTTATTGTGTGTAAACAATTTTATAACTGCTGGGTCAAAAATGACCTTAAGACACTCTTTGTACCCTGGTGGTGTACAGCTGTCATGGAAATGTGAACAAAGGCGATATTTAACTTTAACTAATGTTGAGGTCACTCTAGAAAAAGTCATACAATTTCAAGTTGAAAAATATAATTTAGGGTGTTTTCTCTGCCGTTAAACATAGTGGCGGGTCATTTTTTACCCTTAAGACAACACAAGGGTTAAAATATAGGCTGTGTTTCGTGTAGGCTTACCATGGTGTAACGCTTTGATGAAACGGAGGTTGATCACCTGTCGATAGATAGGGAAATGGCAGCTGAACTGTATTTTGTCGGTAAACATGCAACAACGAACTGTATTCAGAAAGCACACAGAAATAGCCATTCGAATTTCAAAAATTAAATACTGGAAAATGAGGACTTGGGTTTACTCTCTGAATTGACTGGAACTTAAATGGAATTGACCTCAACACTGGATAGCATACAACCACACCTCGGATTTGAAATGACAACCTCTTAGATGACTGCAACCTAATTTCCTGCTTCGCCACCAGGCCATGACAGAGCTTGGCCACAGATTTATTGGCAAGATTACATTTCAGAAATGTGTTGCCAAAAGTTCCCTGGAATCAAGTCAATAATTGTGTGATTATCTGACAACACCAACTTTTTATTTTTTTATTTCACCTTTATTTAACCAGGTAGGCTAGTTGAGAACAAGTTCTCATTTACAACTGCGACCTGGCCAAGATAAAGCAAAGCAGTTTGACACATACAACAACACAGAGTTATACATGGAATAAACAAACATACAGTCAATATTACAGTGCAAAAGGTATATATACAGGATGTGCAAATGAGGTAGGATAAGGGAGGTAAGGCAATAAATAGGCCATGGTGGCGAAGTAATTACAATATAGCAATTAAACACTGGAACGTTAGATGTGCAAAAGATAAATGTGCAAGTAGAGATACTGGGGTGCAAAGGAGCAAGATAAATAAATACAGTATGGGGATGAGGTAGTTGGATGGGCTATTTACAGATGGGCTATGTACAGGTGCAGTGATCTGTGAGCTGCTCTAACAGCTGGTGCTTAAAGCTAGTGAGGGAGATATGAGTCTCCAGCTTCAGTGATTTTTTGCAGTGAGTTCCAGTCATAGGCAGCAGAGAACTGGAAGGAAAGGCAGCCTAGTGTAGGAATTGGCTTTGGGGGTGACCAGTGAAATATACCTGCTGGAGCACGTGCTACGGGTGGGTGCTGCTACGGTGACCAGTGAGCTGAGATAAAGCGGGGCTTTACCTAGCAAAGAGTAGATGTAGATGACCTGGAGCCAGTGGGTTTGGCTACTAAACACTAAAAAGTAACTCAGGGACATTAAGGCTTAGATTCAATCAGATCAAGTGTAAACACATGATAAATAACACCGACATAGCTATAAATAACACCTACAGCTATGTGTTTTGGCAATGTCGAAGTTGACACACACACTGAAAACAGTACACACTAAAAAAACAAATACTTTTAATAGTATTTTAAACAGGTTATGTTTGATTTAAAGGTATGTGTCACACCCTGACCATAGTTTCCTTTGTATGTTTCTATGTTTTGGTTGTTCAGGGTGTGATCTAAGTGGGCATTCTATGTTGGATGTCTTGTTTGTCTATTTCTATGTCTGGCCTGATATGGTACTCAATCAGAGGCAGGTGTTAGTCATTGTCTCTGATTGGGAACCATATTTAAGTAGCCTGGGTTTCACTGTGTGTTTGTGGGTGATTGTTCCTGTCTCTGTGTTTTGCACCAGATAGGGCTGTTTTTGTGGTTTTCCACGTTGATTGTTTTTGTTAGTTTATTCATGTCTAGTGTCTTTATTAAAAAACATGAATAACCACCATGCTGTGTTTTGGTCCGCCTCTACTCCACCTAAGGAATATCGTTACAGTATGTGATTCTTCATGCATTTATGTAACCTGTCTTTGGGACAAATAGGACAAATATAAACACACACACAGGTCTGATAAGTTACAGCAAATATTGTATAGGTCTCTCTCTCTCTCTCTCTCTCTCTCTCTCTCTCTCTCTCTCTCTCTCTCTCTCTCTCTCTCTCTCTCTCTCTCTCTCTCTCTCTCTCTCTCTCTCTCTCTCTCTCTCTCTCTCTCTCTCTCTCTCTCTCTCTCTCTCTCTCTCTGCTTTACAGTTTTTCTCAATTGCTAACACACTAAAACCCATTGGCTGAACAGAGTTCTCAGTTGCATGGACTCATTTAGATAATTATGCAGTCAATACCTTAAACAATTTCACATGGTAAAACACAATTTGCAGATCTCACTTAGACATTTCAGCAAAGCTCTAAACACATTCTCATTCTCAAAACACATTCTGCACTCTAATGCACATGTCATCCATACTGGTGAACACAAGTGGCAACAATCAAATACAAATAGAAAACACATGTCATTGATTGAACACAACCACGCAAAATTGATTTAACCTGTTTCAAATGATGCGACACAACCAATATAAGCCAGTTCAGAGAGGAAACAGGTTGTTGAAGGAGAAAGTCTGAGAATGGATAGAAGAAACAATGTGAGAGGACGAGTGCGTATGCGAGGAAAAACAAAATTGCAAAGAGCAAAGCAGAGCAGTAATTTCTGATCAATTTTGAGCTATGATAGAACATGTTTTCGTTCATCAAAAGTCAATGACGGAAAAATATGAATATTTTTTTAAATAAAAAAAGTACTTCTCCCTGAGAATTGTATGTTTTGAACAATGTGTTTTCTATTTTTCGGTGTATTGTTTACTGACTGCTTGAGAGTGTAGAGTGGGGGAAAAGTATTTAGTCAGCTACCAATTGTGCAAGTTATCCCACTTAAAAAGATGAGAGGCCTGTAATTTTCATCATAGGTACACTTCAACTATGACAGACAAAATGAGAAAAGAAATCCAGAAAATCACATTGTAGGATTTTTAATGAATTTATTTGCAAATTATTTGCAAATCAGAACGTTTCTGATTTTTGCAATGTTACGAGGACGGAAAAAAGCTGTCCTTGAAACAGTCTTGATATGTTCGTCAAAAGAGAGATCAGGATACAGAGTAACGCCGAGGTCCTTCACAGTTTTATTTGAGACGACTGTACAACCATCAAGATTATTTGTCAGATTCAACAGAAGATCTCTTTGTATCTTGGGACCTAGAACAAGGTCAGAGCTTTGTTTTGTCCGAGTTTAAAAGTAGAACGTTTGCAGCCATCCACTTCCTTATGTCTGCAACACAGGCTTCTAAGCAAGGGCAATTTTGGGGCTTCACCATGTTTCATTAAAATGTAAACTGTGTGTCATCCGCATTGCAGTGAAAGTTAACATTATGTTTTCAAATGACATACCCAAGAGGTAAAATATATAGTGATAACATTAGTGGTCCTAAAACGGAACCTTGAGGAACACCGGAATTTACAGTTGATTTGTCAGAGGACAAACCATTCACAGAGACACATTTATATCTTTCCGACAGATAAGATCTAAGCCAGGCCAGAACTTGTCCATGTAGAGCAAATTGGGTTTCCAATCTCTCCAAAAGAATGTGGTGATCGATGGTATCAAAAGCAGCACTAAGGTCCAGGAGTACAAGGACATATGCAGAGCCTCGGTCTGACGCCATTAACTTCTTATGGTATAGGGGACGCTTGCGTCCCACTTGGCCAAAAGCCAGGGAAAATGCAGCGCGGCAAATAAAAAAATGATATAAAAATCCAACTTTCATTAAATCACACATGTAAGATACTAAATTAAAGCTACACTCGTTGTGGATCCAGCCAACATGTCAGATTTAAAAAAGGCTTTTCAACGAAAGTATAAGAAGCTTTTATCTGATGATAGCACAACAGTAAACAAAGAGTAGCATATTTCAACCCTGCAGGCATTACACAAAACGCAGAAATAAAATATAAAACATCCCTTACCTTTGACGAGCTTCTATTGTTGGCACTCCAATGTGTCCCATAAACATCACAATTGGTCCCGTTGTTTGATTAATTCCGTCCATATATATCCAAAATGTCCATTTATTTGGCGCAATTCATCCAGAAAAAAACAGCTTCCATATTGCGGAACGTCACTACAAAATATCTCAAAAGTTGCTTGTAAACTTTGCCAAAACATTTCAAACTACTTTTGTAATACAACTTCAGGTATTTTTAAACGTTAATAATCGATCAAATTGAAGACGGGTCTATCTGTTTTCAATAGAGGATGAGAGGAAACTAAAGCTACTTTTCAAGTCTTGCGCACTCTCAACAGCGTTACCTTTTTCCAAGAAGTCCGTACTTGTTCATTGCACAAAGGAATAACCTCAACCAAATTTCGAAGACTGATGACATCCAGTGGAAGCGGTAGGAACTGAAAACAAGTGCCTAAGATATTGTTTCCCAATGAGAACTCACTGAACAGACAGAGACCTAAAAAAAGAAATTCTGAACGGTTAGTCCTCGGGGTTTTGCCTGCAACATAAGTTATGTTATACTCACAGACATGATTCAATCAGTTTTAGAAACTTCAGAGTGTTTTCTATCCGAATATACCAATAATATGCATATCTTGTATTTTTGGCATGAGTAGCAGGAAGTTGAAATTGGGCACGCTATTTATCCAAAAGTGAAAATGCTGCCCCCTATACCTTAAGAAGTTGAAAGGTCATTTACCACCTTCACAATTGCAGTCTCAGTGCTATGATGGGCTCTAAAACTAGACTGAAGCATTTCTTATACATTGTTTGTCTTCAGGAAGGCAGTGAGTTGCTGCGCAACAGCTTTTATAAAATTTTAGAGAGGAATGGAAGATTCGATATAGGCCGATATTTTTAAAAATATTTTCTGGGTCAAGGTTTGGCTTTTTCAAGAGAGGCTTTATTACTGCCACTTTTACTGAGTTTGGTACACATCCAGTGGATAGAGAGCCATTTATTATGTTCAACATAGGAGGGCCAAGCACAGGAAGCAGCTCTTTCAGTTGTTTAGTTGGAATAGGGTCCAGTATGCAGCTTGATGGTTTAGAGGCCATGATTATTTTCATCATTGTGTCAAGAGATATAGTACTAAAACACTTGAGTGTCTCCCTTGATTCTTGGTCCTGGCAGAATTGTGCAGACTCAGGACAACTGAGCTTTGGAGGAAAATACACAGATTTAAAGAGGAGTCCATAATTTGCTTTCTAATGATCATGATCTTTTCCTCAAAGAAGTTCATTAATTTATTACTGCTGAAGTGAAAGCCATCCTCTCTCTGGAATGCTGCTTTTTAGTTAGCTTTGTGACAGTATCAAAAAGACATTTCGGATTGTTCATATTTTCCTCAATGAATTTGGAAAAATAGGATGATCGAGCAGCAGTAAGGGCTCTTCGAAACTGCACAGTACTATCTTTGCAAGCTAGTCGGAAGACTTCCAGTTTGGTGTGGCGCCATTTCCGTTCCAATTTTCTGGAAGCTTGCTTCAGAGCTCGGGTCTGTATACCAGGGAGCTAGTTTCGTATGACAAATGTTTTTAGTTTTTAGGGGTGCAACTGCATCTAGGGTATTGCGCAAGGTTAAATTGAGCTCATCGTGTAGGTGGTTAACTTCTTGACGCACCCATCCTGTTAGTGGGATCATTTTCATCAACACCTGCTGAATTGCAGTGCGCCAAATTCAAATTAAATTGCTCAACATATTTAATTTTCATTAAATCACAAGTGCAATATAGCAAAACACAGCTTAGCTTTTTGTTAATCCACCTGGCGTGTCAGATTTCAATACAGCTTTTCGGCGAAAGCATAACACGCGTTTATGTAAGAACATCTCTCTCAGTAGACAAAATATTACAAACACCTAGCAGCCAAGTAGATTGGTCACGAAAGTCATAAAAGCAATAGATTAAATCACTTACCTTTGATGCCCTTTGGATGTTTCCACTCACGAGACTCCCAGTTACACAAGAAATGTTCCTTTTGTTCCAAAAATATTATTTTTATATCCAAAATACCTCCATTTGTTTGGCGCGTTATGTTCAGAAATCCACAGGCGCGAGCGGTCACAACAGCGCAGACGAAAATTCCAAATAGTATCCGTAAGGTCCACAGAAACATGTCAAACGTTTTTATAATCAATCCTCAGGTTGTTTTAAAAATATATAATCGATAATATATCAACCAGGACTGTCGCTTTTTCAATAGGAAAGGGAGAGACAATGGCTGCCCCACTCTGATGCGCAAGCAAAACTCATGCGCACACCCAGCTATCCACTGGCGCAATGTTATCTTTCTCGCACATTTTTCAAAATAAAAGCCTGAAACGCACCTCTGACACATCAAAATGAAACATTCGCCTCAAAAGAGTTTAACCTGTGTTCAAAATCAAACACTGCTCTCAAATCATAAACAAAGTGATCAAAATGATATACACTCTCAAGCACTCAGTAAAAAACACATTGTTCAAAACATACAATTCTCAGGGAGAAGTACATTTTTAATCTAAAAAAATATTCATATTTTTCCGTCATTGTCTTTTGATGAACGAAAACATGTTCTGTCATAGTAGCTCAATATTGATCAGAAATTACTACTCTGCTTTGTTCTTTGCGATTTTGTTTTTTGTTCTTCCTCCTCCTTGTACCCCTATTTTTACAGTACTGTACCCTGCATCTCACAAACTTTCCTTTGTCTCTGCGATACTGTAATTCTTGTTCTTTGTTGATATGAACCTGCAACCATTCAAAATCTATTGAGCAGTCAGTACTGTTAATAAATGGAAAGCACAATGTCCAGGGTCATACAATTTGTCCATTGTACAGTATACAGCCTACAATGCACTGTACTACAGTATACAATACTAAAAGAGACAGAAATCAAAGGAGTAAACATGTGATCAATGTGCTTCTTATTGTCTTTGGGCTGGGTCAGGCCAGAGCACTTCGTCGACATCACAAGCAATATTGTCACTCCTGAGGCAATGGGGGAAGAAGCCTCTTGTGTGCCGTATCCAGCCCTGACATGATTCCTCACCTATATCACCATAGGCTAAATCCATGTCTTGCAGCAGATTTACTGTGGTGTAGGGTTGTCTATCATACACTTTCCATCTCCAAGAGGAGAAAAACTCCTCAATCGAATTCAGGAAAGGCGAGTATGGAGGGAGGTACAAGTTCATAAACTGCCCATTGATGTTAAACCATTCCCTTACCTGAGCAGCTCGGTAGAAACGGACATTGTCCCACACTATCACATACTGTAGGTGGGAATGGGATTCTCATTTAGCTCTTGACCCTGCTGCTCTTGAACCTGCTACTCAAATGAAATATCTCTTAGATTGGCAATACATCTTAGAAGGTGCTTGGTGTTATATGGCCAGAGTGTAACATGGTGATGTAGAACACCATGGTTGCTGATAGCAGCACAGATTGTGACATTGCCACCTCGTTGACCAGCGACTTCAACAATGGCCCGCTGTCCAATCATGTTTCGGCCTCTCCTTCTCTTTGTTAGATTGAAGCCTGCTTTATCGACAAAGATGAACTCATGGGGTCTGTCCAAGGATTCCAAGTAAAATATTGTCTGTGTAGAAATACAATATACTGTATGTAGGATTTTGTAAGTCGTACAGAGACAGTGCTATACTGTAGAGTACATCTAGGCTTCTGATTCACATACATTGTATGTACTGAAGAGTAATGTCATTCACATAGTATGTGTTAGTACTGTAGACAATCTGGATTACAGTAAATATTTTTAAATGTGCACTTACTTGCACATACTGAGCTCGCAGTTCTTTCACCCTTGGCGCTCAAAAGGTACTCTGTATACTTGTTTCATTCGCATCCTGTTACGATGGAGGACACTGTCAATTGTGTAAATGCTCACACTGTCGATTCCCTGGAAGTGTGTGTTGTCTTGTATCACTCGTTCCTGTATTTCCTGAGTCGTATAGCATTATCTTGAAGGACCATGCCAGCTATAACCACCTCTTGCTCCCGAGTGAATATAGCTGTCCTTCCACCTGCATGTGGCAGCCTTGCAATTCTACAAAAAGTAGTTGTGCAGTTACAAAACATATTCATGCAGTACAATACATACAGTGATTAACTTTACAAATGTCTATTGAAACAGCTGCATATAGTGTAGTAGAGTAAATGTGCAATTACAAAAATACAGTAGTATACTGTATCTGTTCTCTTCTCTGAATGTCCTTACTATGGTGAACATCGGCTCAAATTGGGTTGCACTCTAAGTCCTGCTTCCCTCATTGTCAGTCCATGGACAAGAACATGGTCAAAACTGTTGCTCGAATTTCATCAGATATTTCCACTCTTCGTCTTCCTATTTCTCTTTCTTGCCCTCCTCCTCTTCCTCCTCGTCGCCCACCTCGCATATGCACTTGTCCTCATCCTCTCACATTATTTCTTCTATCCATTCTCAGCCTATCTTTCCCACCTTCAACAACGTGTTTGCTCTCTGAACTGGCTTATATTGATTGTGTCGCATCATTTTAAACAGGTTAAATCAATTTTGAGTGGTTGTGTTCAATCAATGACACGTGTTCTCTATTTGTATTTGATTGTTGCCACTTGTGTTCACCAGTATGGATGACATGTGCATTAGAGTGTAGAATGTGTTTGAGAATGAGAATGTGTTTAGAGTTTTGCTGAAAAGTCTAAGTGAGATCTGAAAAGTGTGTTTTACCATGTGAAATGGTTTAAGGTATTAACAACAGACTGCATAATTAGCTAAATGAGTCCAGGCAACTGAGAACGTTGTTCAGCCAATGGGTTTTAGTGTTTTAGCAATTGAGAAAAACTGTAACACAGTAAATTCATCAGGCTTAAGCCATGTTTCAGTCAGGCCAATCACATCAAGATTATGATCAGTGATTTGTTCATTGACTATAACTGCCTTTGAAGTGAGGGATCTAACATTAAGTAGACCTATTTTGAGATGTAAGGTATCGTGATTGATTTTCAATAATGGCAGGAATGGAGGAGGTCTTTATTCCAGTGAGATTGCTAAGGCGAACACCGCCATGTTTAGTTTTGCCCAACCTAGGTCGATGCACAGACACAGTCTCAATGGGGATAGCTGAGCTGACCACACTGACTGTGCTAGTGGCAGCCTGCTGCCTGGACTGCACCCTATTTCATTGTGGAGCTAGGGGAGTTAGAGCCCTGTCTATGTTCATAGATAAGATGAGAGCACCCCTCCAGCTAGGATGGAGTATGTCAATCCTCAACAGGCCAGGCTTGGTCCTGTTTGTGGGTGAGTCCCAGAAAGAGGGCCAATTATCTACAAATTCTATCTTTTGGGAGGGGCAGAAAAGGGGGCACACGTCTGGTCGGTGCTGGAGGAATTCATCTGGGAATCGAGAAGGCAGGCAGAACACTCCTCGGTCACCCCAGGTGAGTAAGCACCACACTCTCCCAGAGTTTCCTGTTGGTCACATGTTCTTATTAATATGTTTCCTTAATTATTCTCCTTCTCTCCAGCATAAGGCACTGGTAGATTCAGGCGCAGCTGGAAACTTTATAGATCGCGGATTCGCTCAGAGGTTGAGGATTCCGTTAGTAAAAGTAGACCCCCCTTTTACCGTGCACTCTTTAGATAGTCGACCATTAGGGTCAGGGCTGGTGAGGAAAGCCACAATTTCGTTGGAGATGATTACGCAGGGGAATCACAAGGAGCGAATTAGTATGTTCCTTATCGATTCACCTGTGTTTCCAGTGGTACTGGGAATTCCCTGGCTAGCTATTCATAATCCTACGATTTCGTGGAAACAGGGAACTCTACAGTGGTGGTCTGATGAGTGTTCAGGCAGGTGTGTAGGGGTTTCCATCGGTGCGACAACGGTGGAGAGTCCAGACCAGGTTTTCAGTAAAAAGAAGGTTTTCGTTTTCAGTAAAAAGAAGGTGACCCAATTACCACCCCATAGGCAGGGGGATTGTGTGATAAACCTCCAGGGTAACGCTGCACTCTCTAGGAGTCATGTGTATCCTTTGTCCCAGGAGGAGACGGTGGCTATGGAAACTTATATCACCAAGGCTCTGGGACAGGGGTACATTCGGCCCTCCAAGTCACCTGTCTCTTCGAGTTTCTTTTTTTGAAGAAAAAAGATGGTGGTTTGCGTCCGTGTATTGATTATAGAGGTCTAAATACCATCACTGGGGGTTTTAGTTACCCACTACCTCTCATTGCTACGGCAGTGGAATCATTTCACTGAGTGCAGTTCTTCACTAAACTGGATCTCAGGAGTGCTTATAATCTGGTGCGAAACTCGGGACAGCGGAGCGGAATTATGATGTGGGGGACAGGGAGTTGTTGGCTATGGTTAAGGCCCTGAAGGTGTGGAGACACTGGCTTGAGGGGGCTAAGCACCCTTTCCTTATCTGGACTGACCACCGTTCCCTGGAGTATATCCGATCAGCTAGGAGACTGAATCCTCGTCAGGCAAGGTGGGCCATGTTTTTCACCAGATTTCGTTTCACTATCTCGTATAGACCAGGTTCCCTCAACACTAAGGCCAACGCGCTGTCAAGACTACATGACACTGAGGACAGGTCCATCGATCCTACTCCCATCATTCCGGCAGCTAAGCTGGTGGCACCAGTAGTATGGGATGTGGACGCGGACATCGAGCGGGCACTAAGGGAGGAATCTGCGCCTCCACAGTGTCCGGAGGGTCGTAGGTACGTGCCGCTGGCTGTTCGTGATCAATTGATTCGATGGGCTCATTGTCTACCCTCGTCGGGTCACCCAGGTATTTTTAGGACAGTGCGAGGTCTTGAGAGGAAGTACTGGTGGCCCACTTTGAGGAGGGATGTGCGATTCTATGTTTCCTCCTGTTCGGTGTGCGCCCAGAGTAAGGCTCCTAGACACATGCCACGAGGTAAATTACAACCTCTTCCCGTTCCACAATGGCCGTGGACCAATCTATCGGTGGATTTTCTTACTGACCTTCCCCCCTCTCAAGGTAACACAATGATCCTGGTCGTTGTGGATCGGTTCTCTAAGTCCTGTCGTCTTATCCCATTGCCCGGTCTCCCTACGGCCCTACAGACTGCGGAAGCTCTTTTCACCCATGTCTTCCGGCACTACGGGGTGCCCGAGGATATAGTTTCTGATCGGGGCCCCCAGTTTATCTCCCGTGTTTGGAGGGCATTTATGGAACGTCTGGGGATCTCGGTCAGCCTGACCTCAGGTGATCACCCGGAAAGTAATGGGCAGGTGGAGAGAGTGAACCAGGAGGTGGGTACGTTTCTGTGGTCGTATTGCCAGGACCGGCCAGGGGAGTGGGCGAGATATATTCCCTGGGCAGAAATAGCCCAGAACTCACTAAGCCACTCCTCTACCAACATGTCACCATTTGAGTGCATGTTGGGGTACCAGCCAGTCCTGGCATCGTGGCATCAGAGCCAGACTGAGGCTCCTGCGGTGGAGGAGTGGGTGCAGCGCTCTAAGGAGACCTGGAGGGCTGTCCAAGAGTCATTACGCCAAGCGAGTCTAAGGCAGAAGAAGAGCGCTGACCGTCACCGCAGTGAAGCCCCCATGTTTGCACCTGGGGACAGGGTCTGGCTCTCGACCCGAAACCTGCCCCTCCGCTTGCCCTGCCGGAAGCTGGGTCCGCAGTGTATAGGGAGAATAAACGAGGTTTGTTATCGATTATCACTTCCTTCGTATTATCGTATTAACCCCTCGTTTCATGTGTCTCTTCTCAGACCGGTGGTAGCTGGTCCCATGCAGGAAGGTGAGGTTCCGGAGGTTCCTCCACCCCCTCTGGACATCGAGGGGTCCCCGGCGTACAAGATACGAGCTATTCTGTACTCGAGACGCCGGGTGAGGGGCTTGCAGTACCTCGTTGACTGGGAGGGGTACGTTCCGGAGGAGAGGTGCTTGGTTCCGGTGAGGGATATTCTAGATCCATCTATGTTGAGAGAGTTCCATCGCCTCCGTCTGGATCGCCCAGCGCCTCGGCCCCCGGATCGTCCCCGAGGCCAGCGTTGGCGCACTGCGGGAGCTGTGCGTCAGGGGGGGTACTGTCACGAATATTACCGAATGTGACTCCCCTTCTTGTTCGGGTGCCGCTCAGCGGTCGTCGCCGCCGGTCTACCAGCTATCACCGATACGTTGTTCTGTGTTCCTTTGGTTTTGTCTGATTGGTAGCACCTGTTTCTTGTTTGGTTGTTAGGGTAGGGTTATATATAGTTTGTTCAGCCCGCTTCTGTTTCGTGCGGGCTTGTTCGTCTGTTCTTTGTTTGAGTGTATTTTGTTTGTATTTTGGGTTTCACGCTGTCCGTTTATATTTCTGTTCATTTGTTTTCCTACTTTTGTTCATGTTATTTATCCGGGACATTAAAGCGTGTTTTTTTCCCACATCGTTTGTTCTCTGCGCCTGACTCCACACCTCCTCACTCATCTGCCGTAACACTGTTCACCTGATTTAGAATTCCTCACAATCAAATATCGACCACATTATCTACCAAGAGAATTCTCTTCGATTATAATCACAGCCGTATATATCCCCCCCCAAGCAGACACATCGATGGCTCTGAACGAACTTTATTTGACTCTTTGCAAACTGGAATCCATTTATCCGGAGGCTGCATTCATTGTAGCTGGGGATTTTAACAAGGTTAATCTGAAAACAAGACTCCCTAAATTTGATCAGCATATCGATTGCACAACCAGGGCTGGAAAAACCTTGGATCATTGTTACTCTAACTTCCGCAACGCATATAAGGCCCTGCCCCGCCCTCCTTTCGGAAAAGCTGACCATGACTCCATTTTGTTGATCCCTGCCTACACACAGAAACTAAAACAAGAGGCTCCCACGCTGAGGTCTGTCCAACGCTGGTCCGACCAAGCTGACTCCACACTCCAAGACTGCTTCCATCACGTGGACTGGGATATGTTTCGTATTGCGTCAGATAACAATATTGACGAATACGCTGATTCGGTGTGCGAGTTCATTAGAACGTGCGTTGAAGATGTCGTTCCCATAGCAACGATTAAAACATTCCCTAACCAGAAACCGTGGATTGATGGCAGCATTCGCTTGAAACTGAAAGCGCGAACCACTGCTTTTAATCAGGGCAAGGTGACTGGTAACATGACTAAATACAAACAGTGCAGCTATTCCCTCCGCAAGGCTATCAAACAAGCTAAGCGTCAGTACAGAGACAAAGTAGAATCTCAATTCAACGGCTCAGACACAAGAGGCATGTGGCAGGGTCTACAGTCAATCACGGACTACAATAAGAAATCCAGCCCAGTCACGGACCAGGATGTCTTGCTCCCAGGCAGACTAAATAACTTTTTTGCCCGCTTTGAGGACAATACAGTGCCACTGGCACGGCTTGCAACGGAAACATGCGGAATCTCCTTCACTGGAGCCGAGGTGAGTAAGACATTTAAACGTGTCAACCCTCACAAGGCTGCAGGCCCAGACGGCATCCCGAGCCGCTCCCTCAGAGCATGTGCAGACCAGCTGACCGGTGTGTTTACGGACATATTCAATCAATCCCTATACCAGTCTGCTGTTCCCACATGCTTCAAGAGGGCCACCATTGTTCCTGTTCCCAAGAAAGCTAAGGTAACTGAGCAAAACGACTGCCGCCCCGTAGCACTCACTTCCGTCATCATGAAGTGCTTTGAGAGACTAGTCAAGGACCATATCACCTCCACCCTACCTGACACCCTAGACCCACTCCAATTTGCTTACCGCCCAAATAGGTCCACAGACGATGCAATCTCAAGCACGCTGCACACTGCCCTAACCCATCTGGACAAGAGGAATGCCTATGTGAGAATGCTGTTCATCGACTACAGCTCGGCATTCAACACCATAGTACCCTCCAAGCTCGTCATCAAGCTCGAGACCCTGGGTCTCGACCCCGCCCTGTGCAACTGGGTACAGGACTTCCTGACGGGCCGCCCCCAGGTGGTGAGTGTAGGCAACAACATCTCCACCCTGCTGATCCTCAACACTGGGGCCCCACAAGGGTGCGTTCTGAGCCCTCTCCTGTACTCCCTGTTCACCCACGACTGTGTGGCCATGTACGCATCCAACTCAATCATCAAGTTTTCGGACGACACAACAGTGGTAGGCTTGATTACCAACAACGACGAGATGGCCTACAGGGAGGAGGTGAGGGCCCTCGGAGTGTGGTGTCAGGAAAATAACCTCACACTCAACGTCAACAAAACTAAGGAGATGATTGTGGACTTCAGGAAACAGCAGAGGGAACACCCCCCTATCCACATCGATGGAACAGTAGTGGAGAGGGTAGCAAGTTCTAAGTTCCTCGGCATACACATCACAGACAAACTGAATTGATCCACTCACACAGACAGCATCATGAAGAAGGCGCAGCAGCGCCTCTTCAACCTCAGGAGGCTGAAGAAATTCGGCTTGTCACCAAAAGCACTCACAAACTTCTACAGATGCACAATCGAGAGCATCCTGGCGGGCTGTATCACCGCCTGGTACGGCAACTGCTCCGCCCACAACCGTAAGGCTCTCCAGAGGGGAGTGAGGTCTGCACAACGCATCACCGGGGGCAAACTACCTGCCCTCATGGACACCTGATTTTACAGGAAGATCATAAAGATCATCAAGGACATCAACCACCCGAACCACTGCCTGTTCACCCCGCTATCATCCAGAAGGCGAGGTCAGTACAAGTGCATCAAAGCTGGGACCGAGAGACTGAAAAACAGCTTCTATCTCAAGGCCATCAGACTGTTAAACAGCCACCACTCACATTGAGTGGCTGCTGCCAACACACTGACACTGACACTGACTCAACTCCAGCCACTTTAATAATGGGAATTGATGGGAAATGATGTAAATATATCACTAGCCACTTTAAACAATGCTACCTTATATAATGTTACATACCCTACATTATTCATCTCATATGCATACGTATATACTGTACTCTACATCATCGACTGCATCCTTATGTAATACATGTATCACTAGCCACTTTAACCAGAAGGGGACTAGGGTTCCAATTTGGGAACACCCCCCCCCTACGTTCAGCGGGAAGGTGGCACATGGAACGCAAAAATATTCCAAAAAATATTTAACCTCCACACATTAACAAGTCCAATGGCTCAAATGAAAGATAAACACCTTGTTTATTTACCCAGCAAGTCAGATTTCTAAAATGTTTTACGGCGAAAACATAGCACATATTTATGTCAAACCACCACCGAAGACACAGCTAATTTGCATAGTCAAGTTGAAAAAAATATGCAATCAACAAACGCAGGATTAAAAGAAAAATAATGCACTAACCTTTTGAAATCTTCATCAGATGACAGTAATATAACATGTTACACAGTACATTTATGTTTTTTTCAATAATATGCTATATATATCCATAAATCTCTGTTTACAATGATGCATCGTTCAAAAAATGCTACTCAAATGTCCTGAGAAATGACGATAGCTCCGGCAGATAACGTCAGCTAACAAGGAATACACATCATAAACTTTGACTAAATATGCATGTTCTACATATATATAGTTAGATACACTTCTTCTGAATGCAATCGCTGTGTTACATTTATTTTTAGCGTTACAGGTTTCGTTCACTAGGCTATACTATGAGTCGGCGCTCAAAAAGTAGCATTATGGCTCCTCTATCTTAGAGTCCACAAAACCCAAATTTACCACATAAATATTCCCTTACCTTTGCTGTTCTTCCATCAGAAGACCTGGAAGGAATTATACTTACCAAAAACAGCGTTTAGTTTTGCAGTCTGTGTCTTTCGGTTCTCAAACACGACACATTTCGGTTGAAATGTAGCCAAAAGTCAAGTGGATGCGCACCAAAACGTCAAACTTACATATTATATGTCGACTAAACTTAACAAACTAAGTTCATAATCAAGCTTTAACATGTTATAAAGGTGTACAGCAGGGGTGTCAAAGTCAAATGGACGGAGGGCCAAATAAAAAATTTAGCTACAAGCCGAGGGCCGGACTGTTCGAATGTTCATTGAAAAATTTTAAATGACGCATATAGTCTAGTGAACCTAATTGAACCTACTGAAAACCTAACAAATATATTCCAATATGATCAGATAAATAAAGCAATATTTTCTTATGGCTCTGTCAGTAATCTTTAATTTTCAACAGACACAAAAGACAAATTTCCTTTATATAAAAATCCCCATAACATGAACATTAAATGAAAGAAACCGGTATTCAAGGCACCATCAGTAGCCTATATTTTCTATTTTAGCAAAAGTGGGCTAAATTTACTTCAAAGAAAAAAACAATAATAGCAATTTTCTATCATCCACTCAACTGAAATATTTTTAAAATATAATTGGATTGAAATACAATAAAATAAAGTGCAAAAATCTATTAATCAAAAACAACACTTTGTTTAAGGAGAAGTAACATGCAGTGAAAACAAATATTAAACTTTAACTTTTAAACTTGAACTGAGTAAAAACTCTAAATATGTGATTGCACAGTAATGTTCACTTGTTTGAGGTTGAGGGTGATACTTGGTGGTGTCCCATCTTTTCCACAAGTTCATCAATGTTCGGGGTAAGGCTCTGAGCTGAGGAAATCCTCAGAATTGAGTGGAGGTGTTCAGCAGTAAGTCGACTTCTGTGTGATGTTTTGTTCAAGTTCATCAAAGAAAACAGTTGTTCACACAGGTATGTGCTGCCAAACATAGACAACGTTTGAGCAGCCTGGATGCGCAGCTGGGGCATTGTGTCGGGGAGGAAACGGGCGAACTCCGCAGCACCCACTGCCGCATATTTTGCCCTCAGTGCATCATTGCATTGGAGGTCAATCAACTCCATTTGGAGGTTTGGTGGTGAGCTTTCCACGTCAACAGCAAATGGGTTACCGAGCAGTTCCAACCTGCTTTTTTGTGCTTCAAAGTCAGCAAATCGGCGTCGAAAGTCAGCGGCAAGCATACCTATTTTATCAGCCAACTGTGCGCTCGGGAACGCACTGGTAGAGAGCTTCTCTTTCATGGTCTGGCAGCTGGGAAAGTGGCTCAAATTTTCTTTCCGCATCTGCGTCTCCCACAGAGTCAGTTTGGTTTTAAATGCCTTCACTGTACTGTACATATCAGAGATGACACGATCCCGACCCTGCAGCTGCAAGTTCATTGCATTCAGATGACTCGTAATGTCACACAGAAAAGCCATTTCACACAGAAACATTTCGTCTCGGAGTTGTGTTGTGTCTTTCCCTTTGCTGTCCAAGAACAGACAAATCTCCTCACGAAGCTCGAAACATCTTTGAAGCACCTTTCCCTGGCTTAGCCATCGCACCTCTGTGTGATAAGGCAAATCACCATGCTCCGTTTCTAACTCCGTCAGAAATGCCTTGAACTGGCGGTGATTCAAACCTTTGGCTCTGATAAAGTTAACTGTGCGCGTGATGATGCTCATTACATGCTCCATTTTCAAGGCTTTACCGCACAACGCTTCCTGGTGTATGATACAATGATAAGCTGTCAGCTCACCTGTCGCGTTTTCCTCTTGCATCTTTTCCCGTATCTTCTCCACCAGTCCGCTCCTGTGTCCACACATCGCAGGTGCTCCGTCGGTTGTCAAACCCACGAGTTTTTCCCAAGGCAGCTCCATCTCATTTACACATCTTGACACCTCTTCATACAAATCATGCCCCGTAGTTGTGCCATGCATAGGACGTAAAGCCAAAAACTCCTCTGTCATGCTTAGGCTGGAGTCCACTCCGCGGATGAAAATTGACAACTGGGCAATGTCAGAAATGTCGGTGCTCTCATCCACAGCCAAGGAATATGCAATGAAATCTTTTCCCTTTTTCACAAGCTGCTCTTTTAGATTGATGGACAACTGGTCTACTCTCTCGGCAATGGTGTTTCTGCTCAGACTCACATTTAAAAAAGTTGCCTTTTTCTGGGCAAACTTCGTCACAAACTTTAATCATGCAGTTTTTGATGAAATCCCCCTCCGTAAATGGCCGGGCTGATTTAGCGATCTCTTCTGCCAAAATAAAACTGGCCTTGACAGCAGCCTGGCCTTGTGATTTGGCTTTTTTGAACAGAGCCTGTCGAGATTTGAGGCCTCGTTTTAATTCCTCTGCCTTTTGTAGCCTTTGTTCCATGTCCATATTCTTGTTTTTGTCCGCGTGTTTCGTTTCATAATGTCGTCTCAGATTATACTCTTTCAGTACCGCCACACTTTCTCCACACAGAAGACACACAGGTTTTCCAGCTACCTCCGTGAACAAATACTCCGACTCCCACCTTGTTTGAAACCCCCGGTTCTCAGTGTCCACCTTCCGTTTTGCCATTTTTGATGGGTATCTGAAAGTTAATTTTACTGTGATGCTGACAACTGCTGTGCCAATAAATATTGAAATGAAGCAGCCTACTGCTCGGTGCGTGACCGTTGCATTGTGGGAAATGTAGTATTGGTGCGTGTAAAAGATCTGCGGGCTGCCGGCTTGCTGCGGTCTGCGGGCCGGTTCTAATAATAAATCAAGATCATCCCAGGGGCCGTAAAAAACCTTCTCGCGGGCCGGATGTGGCCCGCGGGCCTTGACTCTGACATATGTGGTGTACAGCAATCGTGAGGACGAACAGAAACGCATGCATTGTATAATCGATCTTGGAAAAAAGACAGGACCGGAGCAGAGCGCGCATAAAAGTGACCTGTTTTTTCATGTGACCGAAAGGTTTCGGCCCGCCAAAACTCTCGTGAGCGCGAGATTCTCACAATGAGAAGCCCCATTGAAAGCTGAGATCGCGCTTTACATACAGACATCATTTAAACGGTTTTAGAAGCTTTAGAGTGTTTTCTATTCAATAATATTTTTTATTTGCATATATTAGCAACTTTTGACAAAAAAAAATTATGTTTACTATGGGCACGCAATTACTCCAGCGGGGGCAGTAGACAGCCCTATCCCAACAGGTTTTTAACTATGCCACTTTGTTTACATACTCATCTCATATGTATATACTGTACTCGATACCATCTACTGTATCTTGCCTATGCTGCTCTGTACCATCACTCATTCATATATCTTTATGTACATATTCTTTATCCCCTTACACTGTGTATAAGACATTAGGTTTGGAATTTTTAGTTAGATTACTTGTTGGTTATTACTGCATTGTCGGAATTAGAAGCACAAGCATTTCGCTACACTCGCATTAACATCTGCTAACCATGTGTATGTGACAAATACAATTTGATTTGACTTGATTTGACTGTACGTTTGTTTATTCCATGTGTAACTCTGAGTTGTTGGTCGTGTTGCACTGCTTTGCTTTATCTTGGCCAGGTCGCAGTTGTAAATGAGAACGTGTTCTCAACTGGTATATCTGGTTAAATAAAGGTAAAATGTAAAAAAATTAAAAATAATCATAGCTACAGTAGATGGTCATCCATGACAGAAGAATCTTTTACAATAGTCGTCTGTGTGCAATGTTAGAAAGAGGGGCATGTGCAGGCCACCTACTAGGTGACAATGGATATGCCTGTCATGGGTACCTTATAACTCCCCATTTAAACCCCCAGACACATGAACACAGAAAATACAAAACCTCTTATATCCTGGCAAGAGGTTTCATAGAGAGAGTTTTTGGAGTATGGAAAAAAATATTCCTGTGCCAAATGGAGGCGCTCTGCACAATCACAGTCACCAGTGCTAAGCTACGCTTCATCTCTTCTCCGGCCTGAGTCTGGCCACGATACATCGTCCACATCACAAGATAGGGTTTCTCTTGCCAAACATCGAGGGAAGAATCTCCTAGCATGGCGTATCCAACCTTGGACAGAGGCAACCTCTATGTCCCCACATAGACCATATTTATAATTGCAGTCTCTTGTACATCTGTAAACAAGCATCCTCGTCCTCCATGATGTCTTTGCCTTTACACTCTGTACAGAATTTCAAACACAGTATGTGTTCAGCATAGGAACTGTAAACAATGTACCAAAAAATGTAGTACAGCATGATAACCAACCTTATTCATTCAATGCAGTGAAGTAAATGGATGGCTGAGAGTTACAAATGTTTATGCAATACTATGAAGTCATACATATTTTACAGTACATTACTGTAATGCTAAAATAGTCATTAGATAGTTGCATACCTGTTCTCATTTCTGAAGGTTCGAATTATGGACGCCACTGTAAATCGACTCAAATTGGGCTGGACTTTCAGTCCAGCCTCTCTCATGGTCAAACCGTAGTTGATCACATGATCAACAAATTTTGCACTAATTTCATTAGAGATGCCTCTCCTTCCTTCTCTTCTTTGCCCTCGTCCTCTTCCTCTCCCTCCTACTCCTCTTGCTCTCTGTCCATTGTTGGCATCCATTGTTCAAAACAGGTAATCTGACCTTTGACCTATTTATAGGCCTATACTACAGTAAAGCAGTGATTGGTTAGTGATCAGTTAAGCTATTAGTGTTTTCACATGTGAGGAGTGTGTGTGTGACCTGGTGAATAAGTGTAGCATTTTGATTGGTTGTGTTTGGAAAAGGAAAGCAAGTCATTTCCTGTTAGATAGCAAGGGTTGCTACACATGGGAGGAGATCCTGGCTGGAAGGGATCATCTCCCATGGGAACAGGTGGAGGCAGCCAGGAGAGCCTAGGCAGCAGGTAAAGGGAGCCAGCACTTTGAGGGAATATGGCTGGCAAGGAAGCCCGAGAGGCAGCCCCAAATATGTATTGGGGGAGGCACACGGGGAGTGTGGCTAAGTCAGGTAGGAGACCTGAGCCAACTCCCCTTGCTTACCGTGGAGAGACTATTTTAGCATTAAAGTAATGTACTGTAAAATACGTATGACTGCATAGTATTACATAAACATTTGTAACTCTAAGCCATCCATTTACTGCACTGCATTGAATGAGGTTGGTTATCATGCTGTACTACATTTTGTTGTACATTGTTTACAGTTCCTATGCTGAACACATACTGTGTTTGAATTCTGTACAGGGTGGAAAGGCAAAGACATCATGGAGGACAAGGACACTTGTTTACAGATGTACAAGAGACTGCAATTACAAATATGGTTTTGGCCAACAATGCAATTAGGATTCGAGAGATAAGCGAGCATATCTTGAATAATGACACAATATTTAACAACAATGCTGTAAGCTTGTCGACCATACAACGCATCCTCCAACGGCACCGAGTGACGATGAAACAACTTTACAAGGTGCCACTTGAGAGAAACTTAGACAGAGTCAAGAATATTCGACATGACTTTGTAGAGGTATGTATGCAACACTACTTCCAGTACTTCAGACATACCATATTTACTCATCTGTATATCCTTTTGTCTGTTAGAGTATTGGAGTTGGATGCCCATGTAATTCGCCATGAATTTATTTATGTAGATGAGGTTGGCTTCAACCTCACCAAAACCAGGCGCTGCGAAAGAAATGAAATAGGACAGAGGGCAATTACCAATGTCCCTGGACAGCGTGGGGGTAATATAACTGTGCTGCCATCACTCAAAACGGGTTCCTCCATCACAATGCCACACTGGGTCCGTACAATACCAGCCATATGCTCACTTTTCTGGATGCAATTTACACAATGCTTATCCCTGATCCAGATCAGGAGCCTGCTATATTAGTGGTTTTATGGGAAATGTTAGTTTTCACCGGGCTGTTCACTGGTGACTGCCCCCTCCCCTTACCAATTCCTGGACCCCCCCCCCCGGGAACCCACACACGCAATTGTGGACTTTACTGTATTCTAAAGAATATACTTTTGGTTTACATATGTTTATGGTTTTGTTGTATGCTACTGTATACCACAGTGATGTTTGGCCTAATAAATATTTTCTCTTTCTACATTGCATTGGTGTTTAGTGTACTTGTTAGCACTCTCAGCAGATTAATTTCACTGTAGAACATTGTATTGAAATGTAGATATAAGCCTATCAAAGAGCTTTAGATTTAGAACAGTGTTTACATGGTATATCCAAAAATGTACTATTATGAAAGCAGTGTTTGCCATTTGATGCAAATGCTTCATTCTAACATGTGTTTATGGCATTTTGAATGTAGTATTACATTTTGAAGGAGATGTGAGGCATTTTTGCATTTTGTGTGTGCAGTTTTGGGAATTTGTGTCTGGAGTTTTGAAAAAAGGAGACACTTTTGAAAACACGTGTAAGCAGTTGGAACAAACTGTAAATAAAAATATCAGCATTCTTTACACTGGGCATTTGTTTCCCTGAAGTAGTTTCTGAATTTGCTCTACCTCTTTTTGTAAATTCAGGACCTCAATCTGCATTAGATTTTTCTCTCTCTCCAGCCTCAACATCAATATGAGCTTGGTTCATATCAGTTCTAGGCCAGGCAAACGCCCTATCTAGTGTTTTTGCTGAGGTGCGAGATCCAGGCACTGCTGTTTCTCCATGGCACAGGGTGTCAGCTCAACTAAAGGAAAGGAGGTTATTAGTAGGCTATTTATTTTGTACAACATTTGAATTGGGGCTTATATGCCCAGCCTGGGTGCAAATGATGTTATGCAACATGATGTAACAGGCCTGATAACAGTCACATTGTAGTGAAGTAGCATTCATGTTAGTTTTAAGGTGCATTATGGTCTGATATTTACCAGTTATTTATTCTTACTAAATATTGGTAGGTCGAGTTGTCCGTCATCATAGGGGTTAAGGAGAATGGCAAACTTCTCCATCTTGCATATCTTCTGGGAGAGGATCAATTCCCTTGGATGGAGGGTACCTCCAGTCTGAAACAGCCCCTGCCTCTCCTCTGACACACCCTTTCTGGATTTTGCTAAAGTTTTTCCAGCACGCCTTCATCCAATTTGGGTCCCTCTTCTCTTTAATCCATCTCGAGACCATTCAATCTGTTGCATGAAATGGCCGAGGTGTCTTCCTTCTTTTTGACAGAATATACTGGTGTAACATGTCACTAATCATAGTTTAAAAACGTTAATCACAGATTAACTGATCCAGATTTTAAAATGAGTGGTGCAACACATCTCTTAATTATCAACCTAGTTTGACAAAACCTAGATTAGCTCTAATCCTAGATGAATTTAAACCATGTTGGTGCAACCCACCCTTGTTGTTAGAGAAAATGTGCATATTTTCCATCGCTGTGAACATCTCACAGAGCTCTATCTTGGCTTCCTGAACTCGTTGGGAACTCCCCTTTCACCTCATGTGAATATGTTCTATCTATGACAGTGTTTTTTTTTGTTTTAAAATCAGTGAATTATGTTAGGTTACTGGCTATAAATCAATTGCTGAATGAGCTACAGCCACAAAGCAACTCTCTCCTGCTGCGTTACAATGTAAGGAGTTGTTTGCGTTGTTAGTGGCTGTGAATTAGGGTTCAGCCAGGAGTTGATGGACAGTCCGAAGAGCGAATTAAATGGTAGGTAGGGACATCTCAAGTTGTGTCCGATTTCACATTCTGTTTCACATATGCAGAAGAGACTCCAGTGACCGTTCAATGCAAGCCAGTTTGATCTACGTGTCCACAGATTGATATATAAGAAAAAATGACAGTCAGAACCAGAACCACACAGGTCCCCTGAACAGTGTACTTTACACGGAAGAGGGTTTTTAATTCAATTCATGTAAATTATGCTTTTCAAAGTAAAATATTTTAAATAACATGTTGAAATTTTGCATCCCCATGTTGTCACATTTAATTCATATTCATTTGATGTGCTCACATGTTGCCAAGTGTAGTTTTATGTTATCACATGTTGCCAAGTGTAGTTTTATGTTATCACATGTTGCCAAGTGTAGTTTTATGTTATCACATGTTGCCAAGTGTAGTTTTATGTTATCACATGTTGCCAAGTGTAGTTTCATGTTATCACATGTTGCCAAGTGTAGTTTTATGTTATCACATGTTGCCAAGTGTAGTTTTATGTTATCACATGTTGCCAAGTGTAGTTTTATGTTATCACATGTTGCCAAGTGTAGTTTTATGTTATCACATGTTGCCAAGTGTAGTTTTATGTTATCACATGTTGCCAAGTGTAGTTTTATGTTATCACATGTTGCTTCACACTTTGTCATGTATTGTCACATTTTCTTCCCATTAAATCACGTTTTCACGAGAAGACACGAGATCATGTGTTCACGTGTGAAATTCATGTGGTTCCTCCATAAAGGATAGGCTTATTTTATGGTAAAGAGATGTTCCTGAACAATGCAAGATGCTGCACTGTTGACAATATGAGCAACGCAGATTAACAGCGAAGATTAGAGCAGCGCAGATTAGGTTGCTGTTTGATTTGAGCAGGGCACGTCTCCCTCACAGGTTTTGTCCGGTCATGTGATGTGCCATAACCCGGTGAAACCCGGGGCAGCTTTATCGAATCCCCTCAGTGAGAGCAAGGAGTGGTGACACTGCATTACAACTTAAATGACATGTTTTCCTCTCACAGTTAGGCAGTGTTCAGGTGAATGATTTAGTCATCGAAAAACAGTTTTTGAAGGGCCTTTTGATTTAGGCTTAGGCCTATTAGTACTGTGAGTAGTCCTGAAATGATCGAGCCTTGGTCACTCTAGCAAGCTCATTTCCATCGAATTTGCCTCGTCTAACTGCGCGCGCGCGTGTGTGTGTGTTTCTTTGCAGATGCTGGGTTTAGTTAAATATAAAAATACATTAGGCTACAATGCCTCCAGTCCTAGTGATGGCTCCACCTAACATAGAGACAAAATACCGCTGAAAAATACATTTGTTTTTTCTCCATCAGAGCCAAGGCATATAATTAGTTTAATTTTAGATGCCGTTCACGTGTTTTATGTTTTGTTCTTCGCCATTGTTTCACGTGACATCAGAGATGAGCTGAATATGCGCTTTCCACCCCGACTCAAATTGATTCAGATAATCATCTCTTGGCTTCTCCAATATGCGCCCCATTAACATTAAGCAACACTCTCTCGTCTCCTTTGTAGCACTCCAAGCAATTCAAACTGACAATGATTTGGCAGCTTTAAGGATGCGGATAAATACTGTCATTTACATTCAACACGCTAACCATAAACCTCTCTCTCTCTTTATCTCTATCGCTCTCAGACACGCACACGCACACACACATAGACACACACACACACACACACACAAGTGAGTCTGATTACCATAGAAGTTGTGTGTTTGTTTTAAAGCCATTGACCAAACACTGCAATGCTGATAAGACATCATGGACGGTGCAAGGTTACGGGACAAACACACACACACAGTAGCCTATATCACTTGGCAGAATAGTCTATACACAAACCTCATGTTTCCACACCTGCCAATTAAACGTGCAGCCATGCGAATCAGACAGCCGTGGTTTCTTAGCAGTGCCGGTGTTGTCAAAGCCCATCTTTCCCCCTGCATAATACACTCCGGGTTCATACCAAATCCCTGGGGGTGAGGGGCGGGAGAGCGCACTCCAACAACACGGGGCTATGTTGTTCCCACTTGTCCTGCGGCCCTTGGTAAGGTCAACGGCATCATACACTTTACCGTGTACCAGGACATTTTAGCCCAAAACCTGATGCCTTTGCCCGGAGGATGAAATTTAGCTTTACATTGACCATCCGGCAAGACA